>NW_027523852.1:0-39750 GCF_052094955.1 Ictidomys tridecemlineatus | reverse complement strand
GGCTACATCAACAGCAAACAAACCATAGTGATAGATATTGAAACTGCTCTATTGTGTCAAGTTTCAAAGAGCTAGCACAAACCGTGTTTGATTTAGAGTTCCAAATACATATATCCCTATAGGAGAAAACAGAGTGAAACCTCAAAATGAAACCGGTTACTGCCAACGAACGGTTTAACCTAGAAGAACGAAATTTGGCGAGCCAAGTGGGATTGGTGTACTGACCATTACTTGAAAGTTTCATCAAGATTGGGTGAAAAAGTGTGTGCTGAGATTTCAGGCAACTTGTAGTTTTTTGGAAGCTTGGCAGGCCCTTTCCATGAAAGTGATTCTCGCCAGTCTCTGCTTAGGGCTACATCAACAGCAAACAAACCATAGAGATAGAACTTGAATCTTCTTTATTGTGTCAAGTTTCGAAGAGCTAGCACAAACCGTGTTTGATTTAGAGTTCCAAATACATGTATCCCTATAGGAGAAAACAGAGTGAAACCTCAAAATGAAACCGGTTACTGCCAATGAACGGTTTAACCTAGAAGAACGAAATTTGGCGAGCCAAGTGGGATTGGTGTACTGATCATTACCTGAAAGTTTCATCAAGATTGGGTGAAAAAGTGTTTGCTGAGATTTCAGGCAACTCGTAGTTTTTTGGAAGCTTGGCAGGCCCTTTCCATGAAAGTGATTCTCGCCAGTCTCTGCTTAGGGCTACATCATCAGCAAACAAACAATAGAGATAGAACTTGAAAGTGCTTTATTGTGTCAAGTTTGAAAGAGCTAGCACAAACCGTGTTTGATTTAGAGTTCCAAATACATGTATCCCTATAGGAGAAAACAGAGTGAAACCTCAAAATGAAACCAGTTACTGCCAACGAACGGTTTAACCTAGAAGAACGAAATTTGGCAAGCCAAGTGGGACCTGTGTACTGATCATTACCTGAAAGTTTCATCAAGATTGGGTGAAAAAGTGTGTGCTGAGATTTCTGGCAACTCGTAGTTTTTTGGAAGCTTGGCAGGCCTTTTCCATGGAAGTGATTCTCGCCAGTCTCTGCTTAGGGCTACATCAACAGCAAACAAACCATAGAGATAGAACTTGAAACTGCTTTATTGTGTCAAGTTTCAAAGAGCTAGCACAAACCGTGTTTGATTTAGGGTTCCAAATACATGTATCCCTATAGGAGAAAACAGAGTGAAACCTCAAAATGAAACCGGTTACTGCCAACGAACGGTTTAACCTAGGAGAACGAAATTTGGCGAGCCAAGTGGGATTGGTGTACTGATCATTACCTGAAAGTTTCATCAAGATTGGGTGAAAAAGGGTGTGCTGAGATTTCAGGCAACTCGTAGTTTTTTGGAAGCTTGGCAGGCCCTTTCCATAAAAGTGATTCTCGCCAGTCTCTGCTTAGGGCTACATCAACAGCAAACAAACCATAGTGATAGATCTTGAAACTGCTTTATTGTGTCAAGTTTCAAAGAGCTAGCACAAACCGTGTTTGATTTAGAGTTCCAAATACATATATCCCTATAGGAGAAAACAGAGTGAAACCTCAAAATGAAACCGGTTACTGCCAACGAACGGTTTAACCTAGAAGAACGAAATTTGGCGAGCCAAGTGGGATTGGTGTACTGACCATTACTTGAAAGTTTCATCAAGATTGGGTGAAAAAGTGTGTGCTGAGATTTCAGGCAACTTGTAGTTTTTTGGAAGCTTGGCAGGCCCTTTCCATGAAAGTGATTCTCGCCAGTCTCTGCTTAGGGCTACATCAACAGCAAACAAACCATAGAGATAGAACTTGAAACTGCTTTATTGTGTCAAGTTTCAAAGAGCTAGCACAAACCGTGTTTGATTTAGAGTTCCAAATACATGTATCCCTATAGGAGAAAACAGAGTGAAACCTCAAAATGAAACCAGTTACTGCCAACGAACGGTTTAACCTAGGAGAACGAAATTTGGCGAGCCAAGTGGGATTGGTGTACTGATCATTACCTGAAAGTTTCATCAAGATTGGATGAAAAAGTGTGTGCTGAGATTTCAGGCAACTCGTAGTTTTTTGGAAGCTTGGCAGGCCCTTTCCATAAAAGTGATTCTCGCCAGTCTCTGCTTAGGGCTACATCAACAGAAAACAAACCATAGTGATAGATCTTGAAACTGCTTTATTGTGTCAAGTTTCAAAGAGCTAGCAGAAACCGTGTTTGATTTAGAGTTCCAAATACATATATCCCTATAGGAGAAAACAGAGTGAAACCTCAAAATGAAACCGGTTACTGCCAACGAACGGTTTAACCTAGAAGAACGAAATTTGGCGAGCCAAGTGGGATTGGTGTACTGACCATTACTTGAAAGTTTCATCAAGATTGGGTGAAAAAGTGTGTGCTGAGATTTCAGGCAACTTGTAGTTTTTTGGAAGCTTGGCAGGCCCTTTCCATGAAAGTGATTCTCGCCAGTCTCTGCTTAGGGCTACATCAACAGCAAACAAACCATAGAGATAGAACTTGAATCTTCTTTATTGTGTCAAGTTTCGAAGAGCTAGCACAAACCGTGTTTGATTTAGAGTTCCAAATACATGTATCCCTATAGGAGAAAACAGAGTGAAACCTCAAAATGAAACCGGTTACTGCCAACGAACGGTTTAACCTAGAAGAACGAAATTTGGCGAGCCCAGTGGGATTGGTGTACTGACCATTACTTGAAAGTTTCATCAAGATTGGGTGAAAAAGTGTGTGCTGAGATTTCAGGCAACTTGTAGTTTTTTGGAAGCTTGGCAGGCCCTTTCCATGAAAGTGATTCTCGCCAGTCTCTGCTTAGGGCTACATCAACAGCAAACAAACCATAGAGATAGAACTTGAATCTTCTTTATTGTGTCAAGTTTCGAAGAGCTAGCACAAACCGTGTTTGATTTAGAGTTCCAAATACATGTATCCCTATAGGAGAAAACAGAGTGAAACCTCAAAATGAAACCGGTTACTGCCAACGAACGGTTTAACCTAGAAGAACGAAATTTGGCGAGCCAAGTGGGATTGGTGTACTGATCATTACCTGAAAGTTTCATCAAGATTGGGTGAAAAAGTGTTTGCTGAGATTTCAGGAAACTCGTAGTTTTTTGGAAGCTTGGCAGGCCCTTTCCATGAAAGTGACTGTCGCCAGTCTCTGCTTAGGGCTACATCAACAACAAACAAACCATAGAGATAGAACTTGAAACTGCTTTATTGTGTCAAGTTTCAAAGAGCTAGCACAAACCGTGTTTGATTTAGAGTTCCAAATACATGTATCCCTATAGGAGAAAACAGAGTGAAACCTCAAAATGAAACCGGTTACTGCCAATGAACGGTTTAACCTAGAAGAACGAAATTTGGTGAGCCAAGTGGGATTGGTGTACTGATCATTACCTGAAAGTTTCATCAAGATTGGGTGAAAAAGGGTGTGCTGAAATTTAAGGCAACTCGTAGTTTTTTGGAAGCTTGGCAGGCCCTTTCCATGAAAGTGATTCTCGCCAGTCTCTGCTTAGGGCTACATCATCAGCAAACAAACAATAGAGATAGATCTTGAAACTGCTTTATTGTGTCAAGTTTGAAAGAGCTAGCACAAACCGTGTTTGATTTAGAGTTCCAAATACATGTATTCCTATAGGAGAAAACAGAGTGAAACCTCAACATGAAACCGGTTACTGCCAACGAACGGTTTAACCTAGAAGAACGAAATTTGGCGAGGAAAGTGGGACTGGTGTACTGATCATTACCTGAAAGTTTCATCAAGATTGGGTGAAAAAGTGTGTGCTGAGATTTCTGGCAACTCGTAGTTTTTTGGAAGCTTGGCAGGCCTTTTCCATGGAAGTGATTCTCGCCAGTCTCTGCTTAGGGCTACATCAACAGCAATCAAACCATAGAGATAGAACTTGAAACTGCTTTATTGTGTCAAGTTTCAAAGAGCTAGCACAAACCGTGTTTGATTTAGAGTTCCAAATACATGTATCCCTATAGGAGAAAACAGAGTGAAACCTCAAAATGAAACCGGTTACTGCCAACGAACGGTTTAACCTAGGAGAACGAAATTTGGCGAGCCAAGTGGGATTGGTGTACTGATCATTACCTGAAAGTTTCATCAAGATTGGGTGAAAAAGTGTGTGCTGAGATTTTAGGCAACTCGTAGTTTTTTGGAAGCTTGGCAGGCCCTTTCCATAAAAGTGATTCTCGCCAGTCTCTGCTTAGGGCTACATCAACAGCAAACAAACCATAGTGATAGATATTGAAACTGCTCTATTGTGTCAAGTTTCAAAGAGCTAGCACAAACCGTGTTTGATTTAGAGTTCCAAATACATATATCCCTATAGGAGAAAACAGAGTGAAACCTCAAAATGAAACCGGTTACTGCCAACGAACGGTTTAACCTAGAAGAACGAAATTTGGCGAGCCAAGTGAGATTGGTGTACTGATCATTACCTGAAAGTTTCATCAAGATTGGGTGAAAAAGTGTTTGCTGAGATTTCAGGCAACTCGTAGTTTTTTGGAAGCTTGGCAGGCCCTTTCCATGAAAGTGATTCTCGCCAGTCTCTGCTTAGGGCTACATCATCAGCAAACAAACAATAGAGATAGAACTTGAAACTGCGTTATTGTGTCAAGTTTGAAATAGCTAGCACAAACCGTGTTTGATTTAGAGTTCCAAATACATGTATCCCCATAGGAGAAAACAGAGTGAAACCTCAAAATGAAACCAGTTACTGCCAACGAACGGTTTAACCTAGAAGAACGAAATTTGGCAAGCCAAGTGGGACCTGTGTACTGATCATTACCTGAAAGTTTCATCAAGATTGGGTGAAAAAGTGTGTGCTGAGATTTCTGGCAACTCGTAGTTTTTTGGAAGCTTGGCAGGCCTTTTCCATGGAAGTGATTCTCGCCAGTCTCTGCTTAGGGCTACATCAACAGCAAACAAACCATAGAGATAGAACTTGAAACTGCTTTATTGTGTCAAGTTTCAAAGAGCTAGCACAAACCGTGTTTGATTTAGAGTTCCAAATACATGTATCCCTATAGGAGAAAACAGAGTGAAACCTCAAAATGAAACCGGTTACTGCCAACGAACGGTTTAACCTAGAAGAACGAAATTTGGCGAGCCAAGTGGGATTGGTGTACTGATCATTACCTGAAAGTTTCATCAAGATTGGGTGAAAAAGTGTTTGCTGAGATTTCAGGAAACTCGTAGTTATTTGGAAGCTTGGCAGGCCCTTTCCATGAAAGTGACTGTCGCCAGTCTCTGCTTAGGGCTACATCAACAGCAAACAAACCATAGAGATAGAACTTGAAACTGCTTTATTGTGTCAAGTTTCAAAGAGCTAGCACAAACCGTGTTTGATTTAGAGTTCCAAATACATGTATCCCTATAGGAGAAAACAGAGTGAAACCTCAAAATGAAACCGGTTACTGCCAATGAACGGTTTAACCTAGAAGAACGAAATTTGGTGAGCCAAGTGGGATTGGTGTACTGATCATTACCTGAAAGTTTCATCAAGATTGGGTGAAAAAGGGTGTGCTGAAATTTAAGGCAACTCATAGTTTTTTGGAAGCTTGGCAGGCCCTTTCCATGAAAGTGATTCTCGCCAGTCTCTGCTTAGGTCTACATCATCAGCAAACAAACAATAGAGATAGAACTTGAAACTGCTTTATTGTGTCAAGTTTGAAAGAGCTAGCACAAACCGTGTTTGATTTAGAGTTCCAAATACATGTATTCCTATAGGAGAAAACAGAGTGAAACCTCAAAATGAAACCGGTTACTGCCAACGAACGGTTTAACCTAGAAGAACGAAATTTGGCGAGCCAAGTGGGACTGGTGTACTGATCATTACCTGAAAGTTTCATCAAGATTGGGTGAAAAAGTGTGTGCTGAGATTTCTGGCAACTCGTAGCTTTTTGGAAGCTTGGCAGGCCTTTTCCATGGAAGTGATTCTCGCCAGTCTCTGCTTAGGGCTACATCAACAGCAATCAAACCATAGAGATAGAACTTGAAACTGCTTTATTGTGTCAAGTTTCAAAGAGCTAGCACAAACCGTGTTTGATTTAGAGTTCCAAATACATGTATCCCTATAGGAGAAAACAGAGTGAAACCTCAAAATGAAACCGGTTATTGCCAACGAACGGTTTAACCTAGGAGAACGAAATTTGGCGAGCCAAGTGGGATTGGTGTACTGATCATTACCTGAAAGTTTCATCAAGATTGGGTGAAAAATTGTGTGCTGAGATTTCAGGCAACTCGTAGTTTTTTGGAAGCTTGGCAGGCCCTTTCCATAAAAGTGATTCTCGCCAGTCTCTGCTTAGGGCTACATCAACAGAAAACAAACCATAGTGATAGAACTTGAAACTGCTTTATTGTGTCAAGTTTCAAAGAGCTAGCACAAACCGTGTTTGATTTAGAGTTCCAAATACATATATCCCTATAGGAGAAAACAGAGTGAAACCTCAAAATGAAACCGGTTACTGCCAACGAACGGTTTAACCTAGAAGAACGAAATTTGGCGAGCCAAGTGGGATTGGTGTACTGACCATTACTTGAAAGTTTCATCAAGATTGGGTGAAAAAGTGTGTGCTGAGATTTCAGGCAACTTGTAGTTTTTTGGAAGCTTGGCAGGCCCTTTCCATGAAAGTGATTCTCGCCAGTCTCTGCTTAGGGCTACATCAACAGCAAACAAACCATAGAGATAGAACTTGAATCTTCTTTATTGTGTCAAGTTTCGAAGAGCTAGCACAAACCGTGTTTGATTTAGAGTTCCAAATACATGTATCCCTATAGAAGAAAACAGAGTGAAACCTCAAAATGAAACCGGTTACTGCCAACGAATGGTTTAACCTAGAAGAACGAAATTTGGCGAGCCAAGTGGGATTGGTGTACTGATCATTTCCTGAAAGTTTCATCAAGATTGGGTGAAAAAGTGTTTGCTGAGATTTCAGGCAACTCGTAGTTTTTTGGAAGCTTGGCAGGCCCTTTCCATGAAAGTGATTCTCGCCAGTCTCTGCTTAGGGCTACATCAATAGCAAACAAACCATAGAGATAGAACTTGAAACTGCTTTATTGTGTCAAGTTTCAAAGAACTAGCACAAACCGTGTTTGATTTAGAGTTCCAAATACATGTATCCCTATAGGAGAAAACAGTGAAAACTCAAAATGAAACCGGTTACTGCCAACGAATGGTTTAACCTAGAAGAATGAAATTTGGCGAGCCAAGTGGGATTGGTGTACTGATCATTACCTGAAAGATTCATCAAGATTGGGTGAAAAAGTGTGTGCTGAGATTTCGGGCAACTCGTAGTTTCTTGGAAGCTTGGCAGGCCCTTTTTATGAAAGTGATTCTCGCCAGTCTCTGCTTAGGGCTACATCATCAGCAAACAAACCATAGAGATAGAACTTGAAACTGCTTTATTGTGTCAAGTTTGAAAGAGCTAGCACAAACCGTGTTTGATTTAGAGTTCCAAATACATGTATCCCTATTGGAGAAAACAGAGTGAAACCTCAAAATGAAACCGGTTACTGCCAACGAACTGTTTAACCTAGAAGAACGAAATTTGGCGAGCCAAGTGGGATTGGTGTACTGATCATTACCTGAAAGTTTCAACAAGATTGGGTGAAAAAGTGTTTGCTGAGATTTCAGGCAACTCGTAGTTTTTTGAAAGCTTGGCAGGCCCTTTCCATGAAAGTGATTCTCGCCAGTCTCTGCTTAGGGCTACATCAACAGCAAACAAACCATAGAGATAGAACTTGAAACTGCTTTATTGTGTCAAGTTTCAAAGAGCTAGCACAAACCGTGTTTGATTTAGAGTTCCAAATACATGTATCCCTATAGGAGAAAACAGAGTGAAACCTCAAAATGAAACCGGTTACTGCCAACGAACGGTTAAACCTAGAAGAACGAAATTTGGCGAGCCAAGTGGGATTGGTGTACTGATCATTACCTGAAAGTTTCATCAAGATTGGGTGAAAAAGTGTTTGCTGAGATTTCAGGCAACTCGTAGTTTTTTTGGAAGCTTGGCAGGCCCTTTCCATGAAAGTGATTCTCGCCAGTCTCTGCTTAGGGCTACATCAACAGCAAGCAAACCATAGAGATAGAACCTGAAACTGCTTTATTGTGCCAAGTTTCAAAGAGCTAGCACAAACCGTGTTTGATTTAGAGTTCCAAATACATGTATCCCTATAGAAGAAAACAGAGTGAAACCTCAAAATGAAACCGGTTACTGCCAACGAACGGTTTAACCTAGAAGAACGAAATTTGGCGAGCCAAGTGGGATTGGTGTACTGATCATTACCTGAAAGTTTCCTCAAGATTGGGTGAAAAAGGGTGTGCTGAGATTTCAGGCAACTCGTAGTTTTTTGGAAGCTTGGCAGGCCCTTTCCATGAAAGTGATTCTCGCCAGTCTCTGCTTAGGGCTACATCAACAGCAAACAAACCATAGAGATAGAACTTGAAACTGCTTTATTGTGTCAAGTTTCAAAGAGCTAGCACAAACCGTGTTTGATTTAGAGTTCCAAATACATGTATCCCTATAGGAGAAAACAGAGTGAAACCTCAAAATGAAACCGGTTACTGCCAACGAACGGTTTAACCTAGAAGAACGAAATTTGGTGAGCCAAGTGGGATTGGTGTACTGATCAATTCCTGAAAGTTTCATCCAGATTGGGTGAAAAAGTGTGTTCTGAGATTTCAGGCAACTCGTAGTTTTTTGGAAGCTTGGCAGGCCCTTTCCATGAAAGTGATTCTCGCCAGTCTCTGCTTAGGGCTACATCAACAGCAAACAAACCATAGAGATAGAACTTGAATCTTCTTTATTGTGTCAAGTTTCGAAGAGCTAGCACAAACCGTGTTTGATTTAGAGTTCCAAATACATGTATCCCTATAGGAGAAAACAGAGTGAAACCTCAAAATGAAACCGGTTACTGCCAACGAACGGTTTAACCTAGAAGAACGAAATTTGGCGAGCCAAGTGGGATTGGTTTACTGATCATTACCTGAAAGTTTCATCAAGATTGGGTCAAAAAGTGTTTGCTGAGATTTCAGGCAACTCGTAGTTTTTTGGAAGCTTGGCAGGCCCTTTCCATGAAAGTGATTCTCGCCAGTCTCTGCTTAGGGCTACATCAACAGCAAACAAACCATAGAGATAGAACTTGAAACTGCTTTATTGTGTCAAGTTTCAAAGAGCTAGCACAAACCGTGTTTGATTTAGAGTTCCAAATACATGTATCCCTATAGGAGAAAACAGAGTGAAAACTCAAAATGAAACCGGTTACTGCCAACGAATGGTTTAACCTAGAAGAACGAAATTTGGCGAGCCAAGTGGGATTGGTGTACTGATCATTACCTAAAAGTTTCATCAAGATTGGGTGAAAAAGTGTGTGCTGAGATTTCGGGCAACTCGTAGTTTTTTGGAAGCTTGGCAGGCCCTTTTCATGAAAGTGATTCTCGCCAGTCTCTGCTTAGGGCTACATCATCAGCAAACAAACCATAGAGTTAGAACTTGAAACTGCTTTATTGTGTCAAGTTTGAAAGAGCTAGCACAAACCGTGTTTGATTTAGAGTTCCAAATACATGTATCCCTATAGGAGAAAACAGAGTGAAACCTCAAAATGAAACCGGTTACTGCCAACGAACTGTTTAACCTAGAAGAACGAAATTTGGCGAGCCAAGTGGGATTGGTGTACTGATCATTACCTGAAAGTTTCATCAAGATTGGGTGAAAAAGTGTTTGCTGAGATTTCAGGCAACTCGTAGTTTTTTGGAAGCTTGTCAGGCCCTTTCCATGAAAGTGATTCTCGCCAGTCTCTGCTTAGGGCTACATCAACAGCAAACAAACCATAGAGATAGAACTTGAAACTGCTTTATTGTGTCAAGTTTCAAAGAGCTAGCACAAACCGTGTTTGATTTAGAGTTCCAAATACATGTATCCCTATAAGAGAAAACAGAGTGAAACCTCAAAATGAAACCGGTTACTGCCAACGAACGGTTTAACCTAGGAGAACGAAATTTGGCGAGCCAAGTGGGATTGGTGTACTGATCATTACCTGAAAGTTTCATCAATATTGGGTGAAAAAGTGTGTGCTGAGATTTCGGGCAACTCGTAGTTTTTTGGAAGCTTGGCAGGCCTTTTCCATGGAAGTGATTCTCGCCAGTCTCTGCTTAGGGCTACATCATCAGCAAACAAACCATAGAGATAGAACTTGAAACTGCTTTATTGTGTCATGTTTGAAAGAGCTAGCACAAACCGTGTTTGATTTAGAGTTCCAAATACATGTATCCCTATAGGAGAAAACAGAGTGAAACCTCAAAATGAAACCGGTTACTGCCAACGAACGGTTTAACCTAGAAGAACGAAATTTGGCGAGCCAAGTGGGATTGGTGTACTGATCATTACCTGAAAGTTTCATCAAGATTGGGTGAAAAAGTGTTTGCTGTGATTTCAGGAAACTCGTAGTTTTTTGGAAGCTTGGCAGGCCCTTTCCATGAAAGTGATTCTTGCCAGTCTCTGCTTAGGGCTACATCAACAGCAAACAAACCATAGAGATAGAACTTGAAACTGCTTTGCTGTGTCAAGTTTCAAAGAGCTAGCACAAACCGTGTTTGATTTAGAGTTCCAAATACATGTATCCCTATAGGAGAAAACAGAGTGAAACCTCAAAATGAAACCGGTTACTGCCAACGAACGGTTTAACCTAGAAGAACGAAATTTGGCGAGCCAAGTGGGATTCGTGTACTGATCATTACCTGAAAGTTTCATCAAGATTGGGTGAAAAAGTGTTTGCTGAGATTTCAGGCAACTCGTTGTTTTTTGGAAGCTTAGCAGGCCCTTTCCATGAAAGTCATTCTCGCCAGTCTCTGCTTAGGGCTACATCAACAGCAAACAAACCATAGAGATAGAACTTGAAACTGCTTTATTGTGTCAAGTTTCAAAGAGCTAGCACAAACCGTGCTTGATTTAGAGTTCCAAATACATGTATCCCTATAGGAGAAAACAGAGTGAAACCTCAAAATGAAACCGGTTACTGCCAACGAACGGTTTAATTTAGAAGAACGAAATTTGGCGAGCCAAGTGTGATTGGTGTACTGATCATTACCTGAAAGTTTCATCAAGATTGGGTGAAAAAGGGTGTGCTGAGATTTCAGGAAACTCGTAGTTTTTTGGAAGCTTGGCAGGCCCTTTCCATGAAAGTGATTCTCGCCTGTCTCTGCTTAGGGCTACATCATCAGCAAAAAAACCATAGAGATAGAACTTGAAACTGCTTTATTGTGTCAAGTTTGAAAGAGCTAGCACAAACCGTGTTTGATTTAGAGTTCCAAATACATGTATCCCTATAGGAGAAAACAGAGTGAAACCTCAAAATGAAACCGGTTACTGCCAACGAACGGTTTAACCTAGAAGTACGAAATTTGGCGAGCCAAGTGGGATTGGTGTACTGATCATTACCTGAAAGTTTCATCAAGATTGGGTGAAAAACGGTGTGCTGAGATTTCGGGCAACTCGTAGTTTTTTTAAAGCTTGGCAGGCCCTTTCCATGAAAGTGATTCTCGCCAGTCTCTGCTTAGGGCTACATCAACAGGAAACAAACCATAGAGATAGAACTTGAAACTGCTTTATTGTGTCAAGTTTCAAAGAGCTAGCACAAACCGTGTTTGATTTAGAGTTCCAAATACATGTATCCCTATAGGAGAAAACAGAGTGAAACCTCAAAATGAAACCGGTTACGGCCAACGAACGGTTTAACATAGAAGAACGAAATTTGGCGAGCTTAGTGGGATTGGTGTACTGATCATTACCTGAAAGTTTCATCAAGATTGGGTGAAAAAGGGTGTGCTGAGATTTCAGCCAACTCGTAGTTTTTTGGAAGCTTGGCAGGCCCTTTCCATGAAAGTGATTCTCGCCAGTCTCTGCTTAGGGCTACATCAACAGCAAACAAACCATAGAGATAGAACTTGAAACTGCTTTATTGTGTCAAGTTTCAAAGAGCTAGCACAAACCGTGTTTGATTTAGAGTTCCAAATACATGTATTCCTATAGGAGAAAACAGAGTGAAACCTCAAAATGAAACCGGTTACTGCCAACGAACGGTTTAACCTAGAAGAACGAAATTTGGCGAGCCAAGTGGGACTGGTGTACTGATTATTACCTGAAAGTTTCATCAAGATTGGGTGAAAAAGTGTGTGCTGAGATTTCTGGCAACTCGTAGTTTTTTGGAAGCTTGGCAGGCCTTTTCCATGGAAGTGATTCTCGCCAGTCTCTGCTTAGGGCTACATCAACAGCAAACAAACCATAGAGATAGAACTTGAAACTGCTTTATTGTGTCAAGTTTCAAAGAGCTAGCACAAACCGTGTTTGATTTAGAGTTCCAAATACATGTATCCCTATAGGAGAAAACAGAGTGAAACCTCAAAATGAAACCGGTTACTGCCAACGAACAGTTTAACCAAGGAGAACGAAATTTGGCAAGCCTAGTGGGATTGGTGTACTGATCATTACCTGAAAGTTTCATCAAGATTGGGTGAAAAAGTGTGTGCTGAGATTTCGGGCAACTCGTAGTTTTTTGGAAGCTTGACAGGCCCTTTTCATGAAAGTGATTCTCGCCAGTCTCTGCTTAGGGCTACATCATCAGCAAACAAACCATAGAGATAGAACTTGAAACTGCTTTACTGTGTCAAGTTTCAAAGAGCTAGCACAAACCGTGTTTGATTTAGAGTTCCAAATACATGTACCCCTATAGGAGACAACAGAGTGAAACCTCAAAATGAAACCGGTTACTGCCAACGAACGGTTTAACCTAGAAGAACGAAATTTGGCGAGCCAAGTGTGATTGGTGTACTGATCATTACCTGAAAGTTTCATCAAGATTGGGTGAAAAAGTGTGTGCTGAGATTTCGGGCAACTCGTAGTTTTTTGGAAGCTTGGCAGGCCCTTTTCATGAAAGTGATTCTCGCCAGTCTCTGCTTAGGGCTACATCATCAGCAAACAAACCATAGAGATAGAACTTGAAACTGTTTTATTGTGTCAAGTTTCAAAGAGCTAGCACAAACCGTGTTTGATTTAGAGTTCCAAATACATGTATCCCTATAGGAGAAAACAGAGTGAAACCTCAAAATGAAACCGGTTACTGCCAACGAACGGTTTAACCTAGAAGAACGACATTTGGCGAGCCAAGTGGGATTGGTGTACTGATCATTACCTGAAAGTTTCATCAAGATTGGGTGAAAAAGTGTTTGCTGAGATTTCAGGAAACTCGTAGTTTTTTGGAAGCTTGGCAGGCCCTTTCCATGAAAGTGATTCTCGCCAGTCTCTGCTTAGGGCTACATCAACAGCAAACAAACCATAGAGATAGAACTTGAAACTGCTTTATTGTGTCAAGTTTCAAAGAGCTAGCACAAACCGTGTTTGATTTAGAGTTCCAAATACATGTATCCCTATTGGAGAAAACAGAGTGAAACCTCAAAATGAAACCGGTTACTGCCAACGAACGGTTTAACCTAGAAGAACGAAATTTGGCGAGCCAAGTGGGATTGGTGTACTGATCATTACCTGAAAGTTTCATCAAGATTGGGTGAAAAAGGGTGTGCTGAGATTTCATGCAACTCGTAGTTTTTTGGAAGCTTGGCAGGCCCTTTCCATGAAAGTGATTCTCGCCAGTCTCTGCTTAGGGCTACATCAACAGCAAACAAACCATAGAGATAGAACTTGAAACTGCTTTATTGTGTCAAGTTTCAAAGAGCTAGCACAAACCGTGTTTGATTTAGAGTTCCAAATACATGTATCCCTATAGGAGAAAACAGAGTGAAACCTCAAAATGAAACTGGTTACTGCCAACAAACGGTTTAACCTAGAAGAACGAAATATGGCGAGCCAAGTGGGATTGGTGTACTGATCATTACCTGAAAGTTTCATCAAGATTGGGTGAAAAAGTGTGTGCTGAGATTTCAGGCAACTCGTAGTTTTTTGGAAGCTTGGCAGGCCCTTTCCATGAAAGTGATTCTCGCCAGTCTCTGCTTAGGGCTACATCAACAGGAAACAAACCATAGAGATAGAACTTGAAACTGCTTTATTGTGTCAAGTTTCAAAGAGCTAGCCCAAACCGTGTTTGATTTAGAGTTCCAAATACATGTATCCCTATAGGACAAAACAGAGTGAAACCTCAAAATGAAACCGGTTACTTCCAACGAATGGTTTAACCTAGAAGAACGAAATTTGGCGAGCCAAGTGGGATTGGTGTACTGATCATTACCTGAAAGTTTCATCAAGATTGGGTGAAAAAGGGTGTGCTGAGATTTCGGGCAACTCGTAGTTTTTTGGAAGCTTGGCAGGCCCTTTCCATGAAAGTGATTTTCGCCAGTCTCTGCTTAGGGCTACATCAACAGCAAACAAACCATAGAGATAGAACTTGAAACTGCTTTATTGTGTCGAGTTTCAAAGAGCTAGCACAAACCGTGTTTGATTTAGAGTTCCAAATACATGTATCCCTATAGGAGAAAACAGAGTGAAACCTCAAAATGAAACCGGTTACTGCCAACGAACGGTTTAACCTAGAAGAACGAAATTTGGCGAGCCAAGTGGGATTGGTGTACTGATCATTACCTGAAAGTTTCATCAAGATTGGGTGAAAAAGGGTGTGCTGAGATTTCAAGCAACTCGTAGTTTTTGGAAGCTTTGCAGGCCCTTTCCATGAAAGTGATTATCCCCAGTCTCTGCTTAGGGCTACATCAACAGCAAACAAACCATAGAGATAGAACTTGAAACTGCTTTATTGTTTCAAGTTTCAAAGAGCTAGCACAAACCGTGTTTGATTTAGAGTTCCAAATACATGTATCCCTATAGGAGAAAACAGAGTGATACCTCAAAATGAAACCGGTTACTGCCAACGAACGGTTTAACCTAGAAGAACGAAATTTGGCGAGCCAAGTGGGATTGGTGTACTGATCATTACCTGAAAGTTTCATCAAGATTGGGTGAAAAAGTGTGTGCTGAGATTTCAGGCAACTCGTAGTTTTTTGGAAGCTTTGCAGGCCCTTTCCATGAAAGTGATTCTCGCCAGTCTCTGCTTAGGGCTACATCAACAGCAAACAAACCATAGAGATAGAACTTGAAACTGCTTTATTGTGTCAAGTTTCAAAGAGCTAGCACAAACCGTGTTTGATTTAGAGTTCCAAATACATGTATCCCTATAGGAGAAAACAGAGTGATACCTCAAAATGAAACCGGTTACTGCCAACGAACGGTTTAACCTAGAAGAACGAAATTTGGCGAGCCAAGTGGGATTGGTGTACTGATCATTACCTGAAAGTTTCATCAAGATTGGGTGAAAAAGTGTGTGCTGAGATTTCAGGCAACTCGTAGTTTTTTGGAAGCTTGGCAGGCCCTTTCCATGAAAGTGATTCTCGCCAGTCTCTGCTTAGGGCTACATCAACAGGACACAAACCATAGAGATAGAACTTGAAACTGCTTTATTGTGTCAAGTTTCAAAGAGCTAGCACAAACCGTGTTTGATTTAGAGTTCCAAATACATGTATCCCTATAGGAGAAAACAGAGTGAAACCTCAAAATTAAACCGGTTACTGCCAACGAACTGTTTAACCTAGAAGAACGAAATTTGGCGAGCCAAGTGGGATTGGTGTACTGATCATTACCTGAAAGTTTCATCAAGATTGGGTGAAAAAGTGTGTGCTGAGATTTCAGGCAACTCGTAGTTTTTTGGAAGCTTGGCAGGCCCTTTCCATGAAAGTGATTCTCGCCAGTCTCTGCTTAGGGCTACATCAACAGGACACAAACCATAGAGATAGAACTTGAAACTGCTTTATTGTGTCAAGTTTCAAAGAGCTAGCACAAACCGTGTTTGATTTAGAGTTCCAAATACATGTATCCCTATAGGAGAAAACAGAGTGAAACCTCAAAATGAAACCGGTTACTGCCAACGAACGGTTAAAACTAGAAGAACGAAATTTGGCAAGCCAAGTGGGATTGGTGTACTGATCATTACCTGAAAGTTTCATCAAGATTGGGTGAATAAGGGTGTGCTGAGATTTCGGGAAACTTGTAGTTTTTTGGAAGCTTGGCAGGCCCTTTCCATGAAAGTGATTCTCGCCAGTCTCTGCTTAGGGCTACATCAACAGCAAACAAACCATAGAGATAGAACTGAAACTGCTTTATTGTGTCAAGTTTCAAAGAGCTAGCACAAACCGTGTTTGATTTAGAGTTCCAAATACATGTATCCCTATAGGAGAAAACAGAGTGAAAACTCAAAATGAAACTGGTTACTGCCAATGAACGGTTTCACCTAGAAGAACGAAATTTGGCGACCCAAGTGGGATTAGTGAACTGATCATTACCTGAAAGTTTCATCAAGATTGGGTGACAAAGTGTGTGCTGAGATTACAGGAAACTCGTAGTTTTTTGGAAGCTTGGCAGGCGCTTTCCATGAAAGTGATTCTCGCCAGTCTCTGCTTAGGGCTACATCAACAGCAAACAAACCATAGAGATAGAACTTGAAACTGCTTTATTGTGTCAAGTTTCAAAGAGCTAGCACAAACCGTGTTTGATTTAGAGTTCCAAATACATGTATCCCTATAGGAGAAAACAGAGTGAAACCTCAAAATGAAACCGGTTACTGCCAACGAACGGTTTAACCTAGAAGAACGAAATTTGGCAACCCAAGTGGGATTGGTGTACTGATCATTACCTGAAAGTTTCATCAAGATTGGGTGAAAAAGGGTGTGCTGAGATTTCGGGCAACTCGTAGTTTTTTGGAAGCTTGGCAGGCCCTTTCCATGAAAGTGATTCTCGCCAGTCTCTGCTTAGGGCTACATCAACAGCAAACAAACCATAGAGATAGAACTTGAAACTGCTTTATTGTGTCAAGTTTCAAAGAGCTAGCACAAACCGTGTTTGATTTAGAGTTCCAAATACATGTATCCCTATAGGACAAAACAGAGTGAAACCTCAAAATGAAACCGGTTACTGCCAACGAACGGTTTAACATAGAAGAACGAAATTTGGCGAGCCAAGTGGGATTGGTGTACTGATCATTACCTGAAAGTTTCATCAAGATTGGGTGAAAAAGGGTGTGCTGAGATTTCAGGAAACTCGTAGTTTTTTGGAAGCTTGGCAGGCCCTTTCCATGAACGTGATTCTCGCCAGTCTCTGCTTAGGGCTACATCCACAGCAAACAAACCATAGAGATAGAACTTGAAACTGCTTTATTGTGTCAAGTTTCAAAGAGCTAGCACAAACCGTGTTTGATTTAGAGTTCCAAATACATGTATCCCTATAGGAGAAAACAGAGTGAAACCTCAAAATGAAACCGGTTACTGCCAACGAACGGTTTAACCTAGAAGAACGAAATTTGGCGAGCCAAGTGGGATTTATGTACTGATCATTACCTGAAAGTTTCATCAAGATTGGGTGAAAAAGGGTGTGCTGAGATTTCAGGCAACTCGTAGTTTTTTGGAAGCTTGGCAGGCCCTTTACATGAAAGTGATTCTCGCCAGTCTCTGCTTAGGGCTACATCAACAGCAAACAAACCATAGGGATAGAACTTGAAACTGCTTTATTGTGTCAAGTTTCAAAGAGCTAGCACAAACCGTGTTTGATTTAGAGTTCCAAATACATGTATCCCTATTGGAGAAAACAGAGTGAAACCTCAAAATGAAACCGGTTACTTCCAACGAACGGTTTAACCTAGAAGAACGAAATTTGGCGAGCCAAGTGGGATTGGTGTACTGATCATTACCTGAAAGTTTCATCAAGATTGGGTGAAAAAGGGTGTGCTGAGATTTCGGGCAACTCGTAGTTTTTGGAAGCTTGGCAGGCCCTTTCCATGAAAGTGATTTTCGCCAGTCTCTGCTTAGGGCTACATCAACAGCAAACAAACCATAGAGATAGAACTTGAAACTGCTTTATTGTGTCAAGTTTCAAAGAGCTAGCACAAACCGTGTTTGATTTAGAGTTCCAAATACATGTATCCCTATAGGAGAAAACAGAGTGAAACCTCAAAATGAAACCGGTTACTGCCAACGAACGGTTTAACCTAGAAGAACGAAATTTGGCGAGCCAAGTGGGATTGGTGTACTGATCATTACCTGAAAGTTTCATCAAGATTGGGTGAAAAAGTGTGTGCTGAGATTTCAAGCAACTCGTAGTTTTTTGGAAGCTTTGCAGGCCCTTTCCATGAAAGTGATTCTCGAAAGTCTCTGCTTAGGGCTACATCAACAGCAAACAAACCATAGAGATAGAACTTGAAACTGCTTTATTGTTTCAAGTTTCAAAGAGCTAGCACAAACCGTGTTTGATTTAGAGTTCCAAATACATGTATCCCTATAGGAGAAAACAGAGTGATACCTCAAAATGAAACCGGTTACTGCCAACGAACGGTTTAACCTAGAAGAACGAAATTTGGCGAGCCAAGTGGGATTGGTGTACTGATCATTACCTGAAAGTTTCATCAAGATTGGGTGAAAAAGTGTGTGCTGAGATTTCAGGCAACTCGTAGTTTTTTGGAAGCTTTGCAGGCCCTTTCCATGAAAGTGATTCTCGCCAGTCTCTGCTTAGGGCTACATCAACAGCAAACAAACCATAGAGATAGAACTTGAAACTGCTTTATTGTGTCAAGTTTCAAAGAGCTAGCACAAACCGTGTTTGATTTAGAGTTCCAAATACATGTATCCCTATAGGAGAAAACAGAGTGAAACCTCAAAATTAAACCGGTTACTGCCAACGAACTGTTTAACCTAGAAGAACGAAATTTGGCGAGCCAAGTGGGATTGGTGTACTGATCATTACCTGAAAGTTTCATCAAGACTGGGTGAAAAAGTGTGTGCTGAGATTTCAGGCAACTCGTAGTTTTTTGGAAGCTTGGCAGGCCCTTTCCATGAAAGTGATTCTCGCCAGTCTCTGCTTAGGGCTACATCAACAGGACACAAACCATAGAGATAGAACTTGAAACTGCTTTATTGTGTCAAGTTTCAAAGAGCTAGCACAAACCGTGTTTGATTTAGAGTTCCAAATACATGTATCCCTATAGGAGAAAACAGAGTGAAACCTCAAAATGAAACCGGTTACTGCCAACGAACGGTTAAAACTAGAAGAACGAAATTTGGCAAGCCAAGTGGGATTGGTGTACTGATCATTAACCTGAAAGTTTCATCAAGATTGGGTGAATAAGGGTGTGCTGAGATTTCGGGAAACTTGTAGTTTTTTGGAAGCTTGGCAGGCCCTTTCCATGAAAGTGATTCTCGCCAGTCTCTGCTTAGGGCTACATCAACAGCAAACAAACCATAGAGATAGAACTGAAACTGCTTTATTGTGTCAAGTTTCAAAGAGCTAGCACAAACCGTGTTTGATTTAGAGTTCCAAATACATGTATCCCTATAGGAGAAAACAGAGTGAAACCTCAAAATGAAACTGGTTACTGCCAATGAACGGTTTCACCTAGAAGAACGAAATTTGGCGACCCAAGTGGGATTAGTGAACTGATCATTACCTGAAAGTTTCATCAAGATTGGGTGACAAAGTGTGTGCTGAGATTACAGGAAACTCGTAGTTTTTTGGAAGCTTGGCAGGCGCTTTCCATGAAAGTGATTCTCGCCAGTCTCTGCTTAGGGCTACATCAACAGCAAACAAACCATAGAGATAGAACTTGAAACTGCTTTATTGTGTCAAGTTTCAAAGAGCTAGCACAAACCGTGTTTGATTTAGAGTTCCAAATACATGTATCCCTATAGGAGAAAACAGAGTGAAACCTCAAAATGAAACCGGTTACTGCCAACGAACGGTTTAACCTAGAAGAACGAAATTTGGCAACCCAAGTGGGATTGGTGTACTGATCATTACCTGAAAGTTTCATCAAGATTGGGTGAAAAAGGGTGTGCTGAGATTTCGGGCAACTCGTAGTTTTTTGGAAGCTTGGCAGGCCCTTTCCATGAAAGTGATTCTCGCCAGTCTCTGCTTAGGGCTACATCAACAGCAAACAAACCATAGAGATAGAACTTGAAACTGCTTTATTGTGTCAAGTTTCAAGGAGCTAGCACAAACCGTGTTTGATTTAGAGTTCCAAATACATGTATCCCTATAGGACAAAACAGAGTGAAACCTCAAAATGAAACCGGTTACTGCCAACGAACGGTTTAACATAGAAGAACGAAATTTGGCGAGCCAAGTGGGATTGGTGTACTGATCATTACCTGAAAGTTTCATCAAGATTGGGTGAAAAAGGGTGTGCTGAGATTTCAGGAAACTCGTAGTTTTTTGGAAGCTTGGCAGGCCCTTTCCATGAACGTGATTCTCGCCAGTCTCTGCTTAGGGCTACATCCACAGCAAACAAACCATAGAGATAGAACTTGAAACTGCTTTATTGTGTCAAGTTTCAAAGAGCTAGCACAAACCGTGTTTGATTTAGAGTTCCAAATACATGTATCCCTATAGGAGAAAACAGAGTGAAACCTCAAAATGAAACCGGTTACTGCCAACGAACGGTTTAACCTAGAAGAACGAAATTTGGCGAGCCAAGTGGGATTGGTGTACTGATCATTACCTGAACATTTCATCAAGATTGGGTGAAAAACTTTTTGCTTAGATTTCCGGCAACTCGTAGTTTTTTTGAAGCTTGGCAGGCCCTTTCCATGAAAGTGATTCTCGCCAGTCTCTGCTAAGGCTACATCAACAGCAAACAAACCATAGAGATAGAACTTGACACTGCTCTATTGTGTCAAGTTTCATAGAGCTAGCACAAACCGTGTTTGATTTAGAGTTCCAAATACATGTATCCCTATAGGAGAAAACAGAGTGAAACCTCAAAATGAAACCGGTTACTGCCAACGAACGGTTTAACCTAGAAAAACGAAATTTTGCGAGCCAAGTGGGATTGGTGTACTGATCATTACCTGAAAGTTTCATCAAGATTCAGTGAAAAAGTGTGTGCTTGGCAGGTCCTTTCCAAGAAAGTGATTCTCAAAAGTCTCTGCTTAGGGCTACATCAACAGCAAACAAACCATAGAGATAGAACTTGATACTGCTTTATTGTGTCAAGTTTCAAAGAGCTAGCACAAACCGTGTTTGATTTAGAGTTCCAAATACATGTATCCTTATAGGAGAAAACAGAGTGAAACTTCAAAATGAAACCGGTTACTGCCAACGAACGGTTTAACCTAGAAGAACGAAATTTGGCGAGCCAAGTGGGATTGGTGTACTGATCATTACCTGAAAGTTTCATCAAGATTGGGTGAAAAAGTGTTTGCTGAGATTTCAGGAAACTCGTAGTTTTTTGGAAGCTTGGCAGGCCCTTTCCATGAAAGTGATTCTCGCCAGTCTCTGCTTAGGGCTACATCAACAGCAAACAAACCATAGAGATAGAACTTGAAACTGCTTTATTGTGTCAAGTTTCAAAGAGCTAGCACAAACCGTGTTTGATTTAGAGTTCCAAATACATGTATCCCTATAGGAGAAAACAGAGTGAAACCTCAAATTGAAACCGGTTACTGCCAACGAACGGTTTAACCTAGAAGAACGAAATTTGGCGAGCCAAGTGGGATTGGTGTACTGATCATTACCTGAAAGTTTCATCAAGATTGGGTGAAAAAGGGTGTGCTGAGATTTCAGGCAACTCGTAGTTTTTTGGAAGCTAGGCAGGCCCTTTTCATGAAAGTGATTCTCGCCACTCTCTGCTTAGGGCTACATCAACAGCAAACAAACCATAGAGAAAGAACTTGAAACTGATTTATTGTGTCAAGTTTCAAAGAGCTAGCACAAACCGTGTTTGATTTAGAGTTCCAAATACATGTATCCCTATAGGAGAAAACAGAGTGAAACCTCAAAATGAAACCGGACACTGCCAAGGAACGGTTTAACCTAGAAGAATGAAATTTGGCGAGCCAAGTGGGATTGGTGTACTGATCATTACCTGAAAGTTTCATCAAGATTGGGAGAAAAAGTGTGTGCTGAGATTTCAGGAAACTCTTAGATTTTGGAAGCGTGGAAGGCCCTTTCCATGAAAGTGATTCTCGCCAGTCTCTGCTTAGGGCTACATCAACAGCAAACAAACCATAGAGATAGAACTTGAAACTGCTTTATTGTGTCAAATTTCAAAGAGCTAGCACAAACCGTGTTTGATTTAGAGTTCCAAATACATGTATCCCTATGGGAGAAAACAGAGTGAAACCTCAAAATGAAACCGGTTACTGCCAACGAACGGTTTTACCTAGAAGAACGAAATTTGGTGAGCCAAGTGGGATTGGTGTACTGATCATTACCTGAAAGTTTCATCAAGATTGGGTGAAAAAGTGTGTGCTGAGATTTCAGGCAACTCGTAGTTTTTTGGAAGCTTGGCAGGCCCTTTCCATGAAAGTGATTCTCGCCAGTCTCTGCTTTGGGCTACATCCACAGCAAACAAACCATAGAGATAGAACTTGAAACTGCTTTATTGTGTCAAGTTTCAAAGAGCTAGCACAAACCGTGTTTGATTTAGAGTTCCAAATACATGTATCCCTATAGGAGAAAACAGAGTGAAACCTCAAAATGAAACCGGTTACTGCCAACGAACGGTTTAACCTAGAAGAACGAAATTTGGCGAGCCAAGTGGGATTGGTGTACTGATCATTACCTGAAAGTTTCATCAAGATTGGGTGAAATAGGGTGTGCTGAGATTTCGGGCAACTCGTAGTTTTTTGAAAGCTTGGCAGGCCCTTTCCATGAAAGTGATTCTCGCCAGTCTCTGCTTAGGGCTACATCAACAGGAAACAAACCATAGAGATAGAACTTGAAACTGCTTTATTGTGTCAAGTTTCAAAGAGCTAGCACAAACCGTGTTTGATTTAGAGTTCCAAATACATGTATTCCTATAGGAGAAAACAGAGTGAAACCTCAAAATGAAACCGGTTACTGCCAACGAACGGTTTAACCTAGAAGAACGAAATTTGGCGAGCCAAGTGGGATTGGTGTACTGATCATTACCTGAAAGTTTCATCAATATTGGGTGAAAAAGGGTGTGCTGAGATTTCGGGCAACTCGTAGTTTTTTGGAAGCTTGGCAGGCCCTTTCCATGAAAGTGATTCTCGCCAGTCTCTGCTTAGGGCTACATCAACAGCAAACAAACCATAGAGATAGAACTTGAAACTACTTTATTGTATCAAGTTTCAAAGAGCTAGCACAAACCGGTTTGATTTAGAGTTCCAAATACATGTATCCCTATAGGAGAAAACAGAGTGAAACCTCAAAATGAATCCGGTTTACTGCCAACGAACGGTTTTAAACTAGAAGAACGAAATTTGGCGAGCCAAGTGGGATTGGTGTACTGATCATTACCTGAAAGTTTCATCAAGATTGGGTGAAAAAGGGTGTGCTGAGATTTCAGGGAACTCGTAGTTTTTTGGAAGCTTGGCAGGCCCTTTCCCATGAAAGTGATTCTCGCCAGTCTCTGCTTAGGGCTCCATCAACAGCAAACAAACCATAGAGATAGAACTTGAAACTGCTTTATTGTGTCAAGTTTCAAAGAGCTAGCACAAACCGTGTTTGATTTAGAGTTCCAAATACATGTATCCCTATAGGAGAAAACAGAGTGAAACCTCAAAATGAAACCGGTTACTGCCAACGAACGGTTTAAACCTAGAAGAACGAATTTGGCGAGCCAAGTGGGATTGGTGTACTGATCATTACCTGAAAGTTTCATCAAGATTGGGTGAAAAAGGGTGTGCTGAGATTTCGGGCAACTCGTAGTTTTTTGGAAGCTTGGCAGGCCCTTTCCATGAAAGTGATTCTCGCCAGTCTCTGCTTAGGGCTACATCCACAGCAAACAAACCATAGAGATAGAACTTGAAACTGCTTTATTGTGTCAAGTTTCAAAGAGCTAGCACAAACCGTGTTTGATTTAGAGTTCCAAATACATGTATCCCTATAGGAGAAAACAGAGTGAAACCTCAAAATGAAACCGGTTACTGCCAACGAACGGTTTAACCTAGAAGAACGAAATTTGGCGAGCCAAGTGGGATTGGTGTACTGATCATTACCTGAAAGTTTCATCAAGAATTGGGTGAAAAAGTGTGTGCTGAGATTTCAGGGAACTCGTAGTTTTTTTGGAAGTTTGGCAGGCTCTTTCCATGAAAGTGATTCTCGCCAGTCTCTGCTTAGGGCTACATCAACAGCAAACAAACCATAGAGATAGAACTTGAAACTGCTTTATTGCGTCAAGTTTCAAAGAGCTAGCACAAACCGTGTTTGATTTAGAGTTCCAAATACATGTATCCCTATAGGAGAAAACAGAGTGAAACCTCAAAATGAAACCGGTTACTGCCAACGAACGGTTTAACATAGAATAACGAAATTTGGCGAGCCAAGTGGGATTGGTGTACTGATCATTACCTGAAAGTTTCATCAAGATTGGGTGAAATAGGGTGTGCTGAGATTTCGGGCAACTCGTAGTTTTTTGAAAGCTTGGCAGGCCCTTTCCATGAAAGTGATTCTCGCCAGTCTCTGCTTAGGGCTACATCAACAGGAAACAAACCATAGAGATAGAACTTGAAACTGCTTTATTGTGTCAAGTTTCAAAGAGCTAGCACAAACCGTGTTTGATTTAGAGTTCCAAATACATGGTATTCCTATAGGAGAAAACAGAGTGAAACCTCAAAATGAAACCGGTTACTGCCAACGAACGGTTTAACCTAGAAGAACGAAATTTGGCGAGCCAAGTGGGATTGGTGTACTGATCATTACCTGAAAAGTTTCATCAAGATTGGGTGAAAAAGGGTGTGCTGAGATTTCGGGCAACTCGTAGTTTTTTGGAAGCTTGGCAGGCCCTTTCCATGAAAGTGATTCTCGCCAGTCTCTGCTTAGGGCTACATCAACAGCAAAACAAACCATAGAGATAGAAACTTGAAACTACTTTATTGTGTCAAGTTTCAAAGAGCTAGCACAAACCGGTTTGATTTAGAGTTCCAAATACATGTATCCCTATAGGAGAAAACAGAGTGAAACCTCAAAATGAATCCGGTTACTGCCAACGAACGGTTTTAAACTAGAAGAACGAAATTTGGCTAGCCAAGTGGGATTGGTGTACTGATCATTACCTGAAAGTTTCATCAAGATTGGGTGAAAAAGGGTGTGCTGAGATTTCAGGAACTCGTAGTTTTTGGAAGCTTGGCAGGCCCTTTCCATGAAAGTGATTCTCGCCAGTCTCTGCTTAGGGCTACATCACCAGCAAACAAAACATAGAGATAGAACTTGAAACTGCTTTATTGTGTCAAGTTTCAAAGAGCTAGCACAAACCGTGTTTGATTTAGAGTTCCAAATACATGTATCCCTATAGGAGAAAACAGAGTGAAACCTCAAAATGAAACCGGTTACTGCCAACGAACGGTTTAACCTAGAAGAACGAAATTTGGTGAGCCAAGTGGGATTGGTGTACTGATCATTACCTGAAAGTTTCATCAAGATTGGGTTGAAAAAGGGTGTGCTGAGATTTCGGGCAACTCGTAGTTTTTGGAAGCTTGGCAGGCCCTTTCCATGAAAGTGATTCTCGCCAGTCTCTGCTTAGGGCTACATCCACAGCAAACAAACCATAGAGATAGAACTTGAAACTGCTTTATTGTGTCAAGTTTCAAAGAGCTAGCACAAACCGTGTTTGATTTAGAGTTCCAAATACATGTATCCCTATAGGAGAAAACAGAGTGAAACCTCAAAATGAAACCGGTTACTGCCAACGAACGGTTTAACCTAGAAGAACGAAATTTGGCGAGCCAAGTGGGATTGGTGTACTGATCATTACCTGAACATTTCATCAAGATTGGGTGAAAAACTTTTTGCTTAGATTTCCGGCAACTCGTAGTTTTTTTGAAGCTTGGCAGGCCCTTTCCATGAAAGTGATTCTCGCCAGTCTCTGCTAAGGCTACATCAACAGCAAACAAACCATAGAGATAGAACTTGACACTGCTCTATTGTGTCAAGTTTTCATAGAGCTAGCACAAACCGTGTTTGATTAGAGTTCCAAAATACATGTATCCCTATAGGAGAAAAACAGAGTGAAACCTCAAAATGAAACCGGTTACTGCCAACGAACGGTTTAACCTAGAAAAACGAAATTTTGCGAGCCAAGTGGGATTGGTGTACTGATCATTACCTGAAAAGTTTCATCAAGATTCAGTGAAAAAGTGTGTGCTTGGCAGGTCCTTTCCAAGAAAGTGATTCTCAAAAGTCTCTGCTTAGGGCTACATCAACAGCAAACAAACCATAGAGATAGAACTTGATACTGCTTTATTGTGTCAAGTTTCAAAGAGCTAGCACAAACCGTGTTTGATTTTAGAGTTCCAAATACATGTATCCTTATAGGAGAAAACAGAGTGAAACTTCAAAATGAAACCGGTTACTGCCAACGAACGGTTTAACCTAGAAGAACGAAATTTGGCGAGCCAAGTGGGATTGGTGTACTGATCATTACCTGAAAGTTTCATCAAGATTGGGTGAAAAAGTGTTTGCTGAGATTTCAGGAAACTCGTAGTTTTTGGAAGCTTGGCAGGCCCTTTCCATGAAAGTGATTCTCGCCAGTCTCTGCTTAGGGGCTACATCAACAGCAAACAAACCATAGAGATAGAACTTGAAAACTGCTTTATTGTGTCAAGTTTCAAAGAGCTAGCACAAACCGTGTTTGATTTAGAGTTCCACATACATGTATCCCTATTAAGAGAAAACAGAGTGAAACGTCAAAATGAAACCGGTTACTGCCAACGAACGGTTTAACCTAGAAGAACGAAATTTGGCGAGCCAAGTGGGATTGGTGTACTGATCATTACCTGAAAGTTTCATCAAGATTGGGTGAAAAAGTGTTTGCTGAGATTTCAGGCAACTCGTAGTTTTTTGGATGCTTGGCAGGCCCTTTCCATGAAAGTCACTCTCGCCAGTCTCGGCTTAGGGCTACATCAACAGCAAACAAACCATAGAGATAGAACTTGAAACTGCTTTATTGTGTCAAGTTTCAAAGAGCTAGCACAAACCGTGTTTGATTTAGAGTTCCAAATACATGTATCCCTATAGGAGAAAAACAGAGTGAA
This sequence comes from Ictidomys tridecemlineatus, assembly GCF_052094955.1. Classification (NCBI taxonomy): domain Eukaryota; kingdom Metazoa; phylum Chordata; class Mammalia; order Rodentia; family Sciuridae; genus Ictidomys; species Ictidomys tridecemlineatus. The sequence continues at coordinate 12,724 of NW_027523852.1, read as the reverse complement.
ACCTCAAAATGAAACCGGTTACTGCCAACGAACGGTTTAACCTAAAAGAACGAAATTTGGCGAGCCAAGTGGGATTGGTGTACTGATCATTACCTGAAAGTTTGATCAAGATTGGGTGAAAAACTTTTTGCTTAGATTTCCGGCAACTCGTAGTTTTTTGGAAGCTTGGCAACCCCTTTCCATGAAAGTGATTCTCGCCAGTGTCTGCTTAGTGCTACATCAACAGCCAACAAACCATAGAGATAGAACTTGAAACTGTTCTATTGTGTCAAGTTTCAAAGAGCTAGCACAAACCGTGTTAAATTTTAGAGTTCCAAATACATGTATCCCTATAGGAAAAAACAGAGTGAAACCTCAAAATGAAACCGGTTACTGCCAACGAACGGTTTAAACCTAGAAAAACGAAATTTGGCGAGCCAAGTGCGATTGGTGTACTGATCATTACCTGAAAGTTTCATCAAGATTGGGTGAAAAAGTGTGTGCTTGGCAGGCCCTTTCCAAGAAAGTGATTCTCGCCAGTCTCTGCTTAGGGCTACATCAACAGCAAACAAACCATAGAGATAGAACTTGATACTGCTTTATTGTGTCAAGTTTCAAAGAGCTAGCACAAACCGTGTTTGATTTAGAGTTAAAAATACATGTATCCCTATAGGAGAAAAAAGAGTGAAACTTCAAAACGAAACCGGTTATTGCCAACGAACGGTTTAAACCTAGAAGAACGAAATTTGGCGAGCCAACTGGGATTGGTGTACTGATCATTACCTGAAAGTTTCATCAAGATGGGTGAAAAAGTGTGTGCTGAGATTTCAGGCAACTCGTAGTTTTTTGGAAGTTAGGCAGGCCCTTTCCATGAAAGTGATTCTCGCCAGTCTCTGCTTTGGGCTACATCAACAGAAAACAAACCATAGAGATAGAACTTGAAACTGCTTTATTGTGTCAAGTTCAAAGAGCTAGCACAAACCGTGTTTGATTTAGAGTTCCAAAGACATGTATCCTATAGGAGAAAACAGAGTGAAACCTTAAAACGAAACCGGTTACTGCCAACGAACGGTTTAACCTAGAAGAAACGAAATTCGGCGAGCCAAGTGGGATTGGTGTACTGATCATTACCTGAAAGTTTCATCAAGATTGGGTGAAAAAGTGTGTGATGAGATTTCAGACAACTCGTAGTTTTTTGGAAGCTTGGCAGGCCCTTTCCATGAAAGTGATTCTCGCCAGTCTCTGCTAGGGCTACATCAACAGCAAACAAACCATAGAGACAGAACTTGGAAACTGCTCTATTGTGTCAAGTTTCAAAGAGCTAGCACAAACCGTGTTTGATTTAGAGTTCCAAATACATGTATCCCTATAGGAGAAAACAGAGTGAAACCTCAAAATGAACCGGTTACTGCCAACGAACGGTTTAACCTAGAAGAACGAAATTTGGCGAGCCAAGTGGGATTGGTGTACTGATCATTACCTGAACGTTTCATCAAGATTGGGTGAAAAACTTTTGCTTAGATTTCCGGCAACTCGTAGTTTTTTGGAAGCTTGGCAAGCCCTTTCCATGAAAAGTGATTTTCGCCAGTCTCTGCTTAGGGGCTACATCAACAGCAAACAAACCATAGAGATAGAACTTGACACTGCTCTATTGTGTCAAGTTTCAAAGAGCTAGCACAAACCGTGTTTGATTTTAGAGTTCCAAATACATGTATCCCTATAGGAGAAAAGAGAGTGAAACCTCAAAATGAAACCGGTTACTGCCAACGAACGGTTTAACGTAGAAAAACGAAATTTGGCGAGCCAAGTGGGATTGGTGTACTGATCATTACCTGAAAGTTTCATCAAGATTCAGTGAAAAAGTGTGTGCTTGGCAGGTCCTTTCCAAGAAAGTGATTCTCGCAAGTCTCTGCTTAGGGCTACATCAACAGCAAACAAACCATAGAGATAGAACTTGATACTGCTTTATTGTGTCAAGTTTCAAAGAGCTAGCCCAAACCGTGTTTGATTTAGAGTTCCAAATACATGTATCCTTATAGGAGAAAACAGAGTGAAACCTCAAAATGAAACCGGTTACTGCCAACGAACGGTTTAACCTAGAAGAACGAAATTTGGGCGAGCTAAGTGGGATTGGTGTACTGATCATTAACTGAAAGTTTCATCAAGATTGGGTGAAAAAGTGTTTGCTGAGATTTCAGGCAACTCGTAGTTTATTGGAAGCTTGGCAGGCCCATTCCATGAAAGTGATTCTCGCCAGTCTCTGCTTAGGGCTACATCAACAGCAAACAAACCATAGAGATAGAAATTGAAACTGCTTTATTGTGTCAAGTTTCAAAGAGCTAGCACAAACCGTGTTTGATTTAGAGTTCCAAATACATGTATCCCTATAGGAGAAAAACAGAGTGAAACCTCAAAATGAAACCGGTTACTGCCAATGAACGGTTTAACCTAGAAGAAGGAAATTTGGCGAGCCAAGTGGGATTGGTGTACTGATTATTACCTGAAAGTATCATCAAGATTGGGTGAAAAAGTGTTTGCTGAGATTTCAGGCAACTCGTAGTTTTTTGGAAGCTTGGCAGGCCCTTTCCATGAAAGTGATTCTCGCCAGTCTCTGCTTAGGGCTACATCAACAGCAAACAAACCATAGAGATAGAACTTGAAACTGCTTTATTGTGTCAAGTTTCAAAGAGCTAGCACAAACCGTGTTTGATTTAGAGTTCCAAATACATGTATCCCTATAGGAGAAAACAGAGTGAAACCTCAAAATGAAACCGGTTACTGGCAACGAACGGTTTAACCTAGAAGAAAGAATATTTGGCTAGCCAAGTGGGATTGGTGTACTGATCATTACCTGAAAGTTTCATCAAGATTGGGTGAAAAAGTGTGTGCTGAGATTTCTGGCAACTTGTAGTTTTTTGGAAGCTTGGCAGGCCCTTTCCATGAAAGTGATTCTCGCCAGTCTCTGCTTAGGGCTACATCAACAGCAAACAAAACATAGAGATGGAACTTGAACTGCTTTATTGTGTCAAGTTTCAAAGAGCTAGAACAAACCGTGTTTGATTTAGAGTTGCAAATGCATGTATCCCTATAGGAGAAAACAGAGTGAAACCTCAAAATGAAACCGGTTACTGCCAACGAACGGTTTAACCTAGAAGAACGAAATTTGGCGAGCCAAGTGGGATTGGTGTACTGATCATTACCTGAAAGTTTTCATCAAGATTGGGTGACAAAGTGTTTGCTGAGATTTCAGGCAACTCGTAGTTTCTTGGAAGCTTGGCAGGCCCTTTCCATGAAAGTGATTCTCGCCAGTCTCTGCTTAGGGGCTACATCAACAGCAAACAAAGTATAGAGATAGAACTTGACACTGCTTTATTGTGTCACGTTTCAAAGAGCTAGCACAAACCGTGTTTGATTTAGAGTTCCAAATACAATGTATCCCTATAGGAGAAAAACACAGTGAAACCTCAAAATGAAACCGGTTACAGCCAACAAACGGTTTAACCTTAAAGAACGAAATTTGGCGAGCCAAGTGGGATTGGTGTACTGATCATTACCTGAAAGTATCATCAAGATTCGGTGAAAAAGTGTTTGCTGAGATTTAAGGCAACTTGTAGTTTTTTGAAAGCTTGGCAGGCCGTTTCCATGAAAGTGATTCTCGCCAGTCTCTGCTTAGGCTACATCAACAGCAAACAAACCATAGATATAGAACTTGAAACTGCTTTATTGTGTCAAGTTTCAAAGAGCTAGCAAAAAACCGTGTTTGATTTAGAGTTCCAAATACATGTATCCCTATAGGAGAATAAACAGAGTGAAACCTCAAAATGAAACCGGTTCCTGCCAAGGAACGGTTTAACCTAGAAGAATGAAATTTGGCGAGCCAAGTGGGATTGGTGTACTGATCATTACCTGAAAGTTTCATCAAGATTGGGTGAAAAAGTGTGTGCTGAGATTTCAGGCAACTCGTAGTTTTTTGGAAGCTTGGCAGGCCCTTCCATGAAAGTGATTCTCGCCAGTCTCTGCTTAGGGCTACATCAACAGCAAACAAACCATAGAGATAGAACTTGAAACTGCTTTATTGTGTCAAGTTTCAAAGAGCTAGCACAAACCGTGTTTGATTTAGAGTTCCAAATACATGTACCCCTATAGGAGAAAACAGAGTGAAAACCTCAAAATGAAACCGGTTACTGCCAACGAACGGTTTAACCTAGAAGAACGAAATTTGGAGAGCCAAGTGGGATTGGTGTACTGATCATTACCTTGAAAGTTTCATCAAGATTGGGTGAAAAGTGTGTGCTGAGATTTCAGGCAACTCGTAGTTTTTTGGAAGCTTGGCAGGCCCTTTCCATGAAAGTGATTCTCGCCAGTCTCTGCTTAGGGCTACATCAACAGCAAACAAACCATAGAGATAGAACTTGAAACTGCTCTATTGTGTCAAGTTTTCAAAGAGCTAGCACAAACCGTGTTTGATTTAGAGTTCCAAATACATGTATCCCTATAGGAGAAAACAGAGTGAAACCTCAAAATGAAACCGGTTACTGCCAACGAACGGTTTAACCTAGAAGAACGAAATTTTGGCGAGCCAAGTGGGATTGGTGTACTGATCATTACCTGAAAGTTTCATCAAGATTGGGTCAAAAAAGTGTTTGCTGAGATTTCAGGCAACTCGTAGTTTTTTGGAAGCTTGGCAGGCCCTTTCCATGAAAGTGACTCTCGCCAGTCTCTGCTTAGGGCTACATCAACAGCAAACAACCATAGAGATAGAACTTGAAACTGCTTCATTGTATCAAGTTTCAAAGAGCTAGCCACAAACCGTGTTTGATTTAGAGTTCCAAATACATGTATCCCTATAGGAGAAACAGAGTGAAACCTCAAATGTAACCGGTTACTGCAACGAACGGTTTAACCTAGAAGAACGAATTTGGCGAAGCCAAGTGGGATTGGTGTACTGATCATTACCTGAAAGTTTCATCAAGATTGGGTGAAAAAGTGTTTGCTGAGATTTCAGGCAACTCGTAGTTTTTTGGAAGCTTGGCAGGCCCTTTCCATGAAAGTGATTCTCGCCAGTCTCTGCTTAGGGCTACATCAACAGCAAACAAAGTATAGAGATAGAACTTGAAACTGCTTTATTGTGTCAAGTTTCAAAGAGCTAGCACAAACCGTGTTTGATTTAGAGTTCCAAATACATGTATCCCTATAGGAGAAAAACACAGTGAAACCTCAAAATGAAACCGGTTTACAGCCAACGAACGGTTTAACATAGAAGAACGAAATTTGGCGAGCCAAGTGGGATTGGTGTAACTGATCATTACCTGAAAGTATCATCAAGATTGGGTGAAAAAGTGTTTGCTGAGATTTCAGGCAACTAGTAGTTTTTTTGCAAGCTTGGCAGGCCCTTTCCATGAAAGTGATTCTCCCAGTCTCTGCTTAGGGCTACATCAACAGCAAACAAACCATAGAGATAGAACTTGAAACTGCTTTATTGTGTCAAGTTTCAAAGAGCTAGCACAAAGGGTGTTTGATTTAGAGTTCCAAATACATGTATCCCTTTAGGAGAAAACAGAGTGAAACCTCAAAATGAAACCGGTTACTGCCAACGAACGGTTTAACCTAGAAGTACGAAATTTGTTGAGCCAAGTGGGATTGGTGTACTGATCATTACCTGAAAGTTTCACCAAGATTGGGTGAAAAAGGGTGTGCTGAGATTTCAGGCAACTCGTAGTTTTTTGGAAGCTTGGCAGGCCCTTTCCATGAAAGTGATTCTCGCCAGTCTCTGCTTAGGGCTACATCAACAGCAAAACAAACCATAGAGATAGAACTTGAAACTGCTTTATTGTGTCAAGTTTCAAAGAGCTAGCACAAACCGTGTTTGATTTAGAGTTCCAAATACATGTATCCCTATAGGAGAAAACAGAGTGAAACCTCAAAATGAAACCGGTTACTGCCAACGAACGGTTTAACCTAGAAGAACGAAATTTGGCGAGCCAAGTGGGATTGGTGTACTGATCATTACCTGAAAGTTTCATCAAGATTGGGTGAAAAAGTGTGTGCTGAGATTTCAGGCAACTGGAGTTTTTGGAAGCTTGGCAGGCCCTTTCCATGAAAGTGATTCTCGCCAGTCTCTGCTTAGGGCTACATCAACAGCAAACAAACCATAGAGATAGAACTTGAAACTGCTTTATTGTGTCAAGTTTCAAAGAGCTAGCACAAACCGTGTTTGATTTAGAGTTCCAAATACATGTATCCCTATAGGAGAAAACAGAGTGAAACCTCAAAATGAAACCGGTTACTGCCAACGAACGGTTTAACCTAGAAGAACGAAATTTGGCGAGCCAAGTGGGATTGGTGTACTGATCATTACCTGAAAGTTTCATCAAGATTGGGTGACAAAGTGTTTGCTGAGATTTAAAGGCAACTCGTAGTTTTTTGGAAGCTTGGCAGGCCCTTTCCATGAAAGTGATTCTCGCCAGTCTCTGCTTAGGGCTACATCAACAGCAAACAAAGTATAGAGATAGAACTTGAAACTGCTTTATTGTGTCAAGTTTCAAAGAGCTAGTACAAACCGTGTTTGATTTAGAGTTCCAAATACATGTATCCCTATAGGAGAAAAACACAGTGAAACCTCAAAATGAAATCGGTTACTGCCAACGAACGGTTTAACCTAGAAGAACGAAATTTGGCGAGCCAAGTGGGATTGGTGTACTGATCTTTACCTGAAAGTATCATTAAGATTGGGTGAAAAAGTGTTTGCTGAGATTTAAGGCAACTAGTAGTTTTTTGAAAGCTTGGCATGCCCTTTCCATGAAAGTGATTCTCGCCAGTCTATGCTTAGGGCTACATCAACAGCAAACAAACCATAGAGATAGAACTTGAAACTGCTTTATTGTGTCAAGTTTCAAAGAGCTAGCACAAAACCGTGTTTGATTTTTAGTTCCAAATACATGTATTTCTATAGGAGAAAACACAGTGAAACCTCAAAATGAAACCGGTTACTGCCAACGAACGGTTTAACCTAGAAGAACGAAATTTGGCGAGCCAAGTGGATTTGGTGTACTGATCATTACCTGAAAGTATCATCAAGATTGGGTGAAAAAGTGTTTGCTGAGATTTCAGGCAACTAGTAGTTTTTTGGAAGCTTGGCAGGCCCTTTCCATGGAAGTGATTCTCGCCAGTCTCTGCTTAGGGCTACATCAACAGCAAACAAACCATAGAGATAGAACTTGAAACTGCTTTATTGTGTCAAGTTTCAAAGAGCTAGCACAAACCGTGTTTGATTTAGAGTTCCAAATACAGGTACCCCTATAGGAGAAAACAGAGTGAAACCTCAAATGAAACCGGTTACTGCCAACGATCGGTTTAACCTAGAAGAACGAAATTTGGCGAGCCAAGTGGGATTGGTGTACTGATCATTACCTGAAAGTTTCATCAAGATTGGGTGAAAAAGTGTTTGCTTAGATTTCAGGCAACTCGTAGTTTTTTGGAAGCTTGGCACACCCTTTCCATGAAAGTGATTCTCGCCAGTCTCTGCTTAGGGCTACCTCAACAGCAAACAAACCATAGAGATAGAACTTGAAACTGCTTTATTGTGTCAAGTTTTAAAGAGCTAGCACAAACCGTGTTTGATTTAGAGTTCCAAATACATGTATCCCTATAGGAGAAAACAGAGTGAAACCTCAAAATGAAACCGGTTACTGCCAACGAACGGTTTAACCTAGAAGAACGAAATTTGGCGAGCCAAGTGGGATTGGTGTACTGATCATTACCTGAAAGTTTCATCAAGATTGGGTGAAAAAGTGTTTGCTGAGATTTCAGGCAACTCGTAGTTTTTTGGAAGCTTGGCAGGCCCTTTCCCATGAAAGTGATTCTCGCCAGTATCTGCTTAGGGCTACATCAACAGCAAACAAACCATAGAGATAGAACTTGAAACTGGCTTTATTGTGTCAAGTTTCAAAGAGCTAGCACAAACCGTGTTTGATTTAGAGTTCCAAATACATGTACCCCTATAGGAGAAAACAGAGTGAAACCTCAAAATGAAACCGGTTACTGCCAACGATCGGTTTAACCTAGAAGAACGAAATTTGGCGAGCCAAGTGGGATTGGTGTAGTGATCATTACCTGAAAGTTTCATCAAGATTGGGTGACAAAAGTGTTTGCTTAGATTTCAGGCAACTCGTAGTTTTTTGGAAGCTTGGCACACCCTTTCCATGAAAGTGATTCTCGCCAGTCTCTGCTTAGGGCTACATCAACAGCAAACAAACCATAGAGATAGAAATTGAAACTGCTTTATTGTGTCAAGTTTCAAAGAGCTAGCACAAACCGTGTTTGATTTAGAGTTCCAAATACATGTACCCCTATAGGAGAAAACAGAGTGAAACCTCAAAATGAAACCGGTTACTGCCAACGAACGGTTTAACCTAGAAGAACGAAATTTGGCGAGCCAAGTGGGATTGGTGTACTGATCATTACCTGAAAGTTTCATCAAGATTGGGTGACAAAGTGTTTGCTGAGATTTAAGGCAACTCCTAGTTTTTTGGAAGCTTGGCAGGCCCTTTCCATGAAAGTGACTCTTGCCAGTCTCTGTTTAGGGCTACATCAACAGCAAACAAACCATAGAGATAGAACTTGAATCTGCTTTATTGTGTCAAGTTTCAAGGAGCTAGCACAAACCGTGTTTGATTTAGAGTTCCAAATACATGTATCCCTATAGGAGAAAACAGAGTGAAACCTCAAAATGAAACCGGTTACTGCCAACGAACGGTTTAACCTAGAAGAACGAAATTTGGAGAGCCAAGTGGGACTGGTGTACTGATCATTACCTGAAAGTTTCATCAAGATTGGGTGAAAAAGTGTGTGCTGAGATTTCAGGCAACTCGTAGTTTTTTGGAAGCTTGGCAGGCGCTTTCCATGAAAGTGATTCTCGCCAGTCTCTGCTTAGGGCTACATCAACAGCAAACAAACTATAGAGATAGAACTTGAAACTGCTTTATTGTGTCAAGTTTCAAAGAGCTAGCACAAACCGTGTTTGATTTAGAGTTCCAAATACATGTATCCCTATAGGAGAAAACACAGTGAAACCTCAAAATGAAATCGGTTACAGCCAACGAACGGTTTAACCTAGAAGAACGAAATTTGGTGAGCCAAGTGGGATTGGTGTACTGATCATTACCTGAAAGTATCATCAAGATTGGGTGAAAAAGTGTTTGCTGAGATTTCAGGCAACTAGTAGTTTTTTGAAAGCTTGGCATGCCCTTTCCATGAAAGTGATTCTCGCCAGTCTCTGCTTAGGGCTACATCAACAGCAAACAAACCATGGAGATAGAACTTGAAACTGCTTTATTGTGTCAAGTTTCAAAGATCTAGCACAAACCGTGTTTGATTTTTAGTTCCAAATACATGTATTTCTATAGGAGAAAACACAGTGAAACCTCAAAATGAAACCGGTTACTGCCAACGAACGGTTTAACCTAGAAGAACGAAATTTGGCGAGCCAAGTGGATTTGGTGTACTCATCATTACCTGAAAGTATCATCAAGATTGGGTGAAAAAGTGTTTGCTGAGATTTCAGGCAACTAGTAGTTTTTTGGAAGCTTGGCAGGCCCTTTCCATGAAAGTGATTCTCGCCAGTCTCTGCTTAGGGCTACATCAACAGCAAACAAACCATAGAGATAGAACTTGAAACTGCTTTATTGTGTCAAGTTTCAAAGAGCTAGCACAAACCGTGTTTGATTTAGAGTTCCAAATACATGTACCCCTATAGGAGAAAACAGAGTGAAACCTCAAAATGAAACCGGTTACTGCCAACGAACGGTTTAACCTAGAAGAACGAAATTTGGCGAGCCAAGTGGGATTGGTGTACTGATCATTTCCTGAAAGTTTCATCAATATTGGGTGACAAAGTGTTTGCTGAGATTTAAGGCAACTCGTAGTTTTTTGGAAGCTTGGCAGGCCCTTTCCATGAAAGTGATTCTCGCCAGTCTCTGCTTAGGGCTACATCAACAGCAAACAAACCATAGAGATAGAACTTGAAACTGCTTTATTGTGTCAAGTTTCAAAGAGCTAGCACAAACCGTGTTTGATTTAGAGTTCCAAATACATGTATCCCTATAGGAGAAAACAGAGTGAAACCTCAAAATGAAACCGGTTACTGCCAACGAATGGTTTAACCTAGAAGAACGAAATTTGGCGAGCCAAGTGGGATTGGTGTACTGATCATTACCTGAAAGTTTCATCAAGATTGGGTGAAAAAGTGTTTGCTGAGATTTCAGGCAACTCGTAGTTTTTTGGAAGCTTGGCAGGCCCTTTCCATGAAAGTGATTCTCGCCAGTATCTGCTTAGGGCTACATCACCAGCAAACAAACCATAGATATAGAACTTGAAACTGCTTTATTGTGTCAAGTTTCAAAGAGCTAGCACAAACCGTGTTTGATTTTGAGTTCCAAATACATGTATCCCTATAGGAGAAAACACAGTGAAACCTCAAAATGAAACCGGTTACTGCCAACGAACGGTTTAATCTAGAAGAACGAAATTTGGCGAGCCAAGTGGGATTGGTGTACTGATCATTACCTGAAAGTTTCATCAAGATTGGGTGACAAAGTGTTTGCTGAGATTTCAGGCAACTCGTAGTTTTTTGGAAGCTTGGCAGGCCCTTTCCATGAAAGTGACTCTTGCCAGTCTCTGTTTAGGGCTACATCAACAGCAAACAAACCATAGAGATAGAACTTGAAACTGCTTTATTGTGTCAAGTTTCAAGGAGCTAGCACAAACCGTGTTTGATTTAGAGTTCCAAATACATGTATCCCTATAGGAGAAAACAGAGTGAAACCTCAAAATGAAACCGGTTACTGCCAACGAACGGTTTAACCTAGAAGAACGAAATTTGGAGAGCCAAGTGGGATTGGTGTACTGATCATTACCTGAAAGTTTCATCAAGATTGGGTGAAAAAGTGTGTGCTGAGATTTCAGGCAACTCGTAGTTTTTTGGAAGCTTGGCAGGCCCTTTCCATGAAAGTGATTCTCGCCAGTCTCTGCTTAGGGCTACATCAACAGCAAACAAAGTATAGAGATAGAACTTGAAACTGCTTTATTGTGTCAAGTTTCAAAGAGCTAGCACAAACCGTGTTTGATTTAGAGTTCCAAATACATGTATCCCTATAGGAGAAAACACAGTGAAACCTCAAAATGAAATCGGTTACAGCCAACGAACGGTTTAACCTAGAAGAACGAAATTTGGCGAGCCAAGTGGGATTGGTGTACTGATCATTACCTGAAAGTATCATCAAGATTGGGTGAAAAAGTGTTTGCTGAGATTTAAGGCAACTAGTAGTTTTTTGAAAGCTTGGCATGCCCTTTCCATGAAAGTGATTCTCGCCAGTCTCTGCTTAGGGCTACATCAACAGCAAACAAACCATAGAGATAGAACTTGAAACTGCTTTATTGTGTCAAGTTTCAAAGAGCTAGCACAAACCGTGTTTGATTTTTAGTTCCAAATACATGTATTTCTATAGGAGAAAACACAGTGAAACCTCAAAATGAAACCGGTTACTGCCAACGAACGGTTTAACCTAGAAGAACGAAATTTGGCGAGCCAAGTGGATTTGGTGTACTGATCATTACCTGAAAGTATCATCAAGATTGGGTGAAAAAGTGTTTGCTGAGATTTCAGGCAACTAGTAGTTTTTTGGAAGCTTGGCAGGCCCTTTCCATGAAAGTGATTCTCGCCAGTCTCTGCTTAGGGCTACATCAACAGCAAACAAACCATAGAGATAGAACTTGAAACTGCTTTATTGTGTCAAGTTTCAAAGAGCTAGCACAAACCGTGTTTGATTTAGAGTTCCAAATACATGTACCCCTATAGGAGAAAACAGAGTGAAACCTCAAAATGAAACCGGTTACTGCCAACGAACGGTTTAACCTAGAAGAACGAAATTTGGCGAGCCAAGTGGGATTGGTGTACTGATCATTACCTGAAAGTTTCATCAATATTGGGTGACAAAGTGTTTGCTGAGATTTAAGGCAACTCGTAGTTTTTTGGAAGCTTGGCAGGCCCTTTCCATGAAAGTGATTCTCGCCAGTCTCTGCTTAGGGCTACATCAACAGCAAACAAACCATAGAGATAGAACTTGAAACTGCTTTATTGTGTCAAGTTTCAAAGAGCTAGCACAAACCGTGTTTGATTTAGTGTTCCAAATACATGTATCCCTATAGGAGAAAACAGAGTGAAACCTCAAAATGAAACCGGTTACTGCCAACGAACGGTTTAACCTAGAAGAACGAAATTTGGCGAGCCAAGTGGGATTGGTGTACTGATCATTACCTGAAAGTTTCATCAAGATTGGGTGAAAAAGTGTGTGCTGAGATTTCAGGCAACTCGTAGTTTTTTGGAAGCTTGGCAGGCCCTTTCCATGAAAGTGACTCTTGCCAGTCTCTGTTTAGGGCTACATCAACAGCAAACAAACCATAGAGATAGAACTTGAAACTGCTTTATTGTGTCAAGTTTCAAGGAGCTAGCACAAACCGTGTTTGATTTAGAGTTCCAAATACATGTATCCCTATAGGAGAAAACAGAGTGAAACCTCAAAATGAAACCGGTTACTGCCAACGAACGGTTTAACCTAGAAGAACGAAATTTGGAGAGCCAAGTGGGATTGGTGTACTGATCATTGCCTGAAAGTTTCATCAAGATTGGGTGAAAAAGTTTGTGCTGAGATTTCAGGCAACTCGTAGTTTTTTGGAAGCTTGGCAGGCC
>NW_027523851.1:0-39785 GCF_052094955.1 Ictidomys tridecemlineatus | reverse complement strand
GTTTGTGCTAGCTCTTTGAAACTTGACACAATAAAGCAGTTTCAAGTTCTATCTCTATGCTTTGTTTGCTGTTGATGTAGCCCTAAGCAGAGACTGGCGAAAATCACTTTAATAAAAGGGGGTTGCCAAGCTTCCAAAAAACTACGAGTTGCCTGAAATCTCAGCAAACATATTCTCAACCAATCTTGATGATTATTTCAGGTAATGATCAGTACACCAAAACCACTTGGCTCACCAAATTCGTTCTTCTAGGTTAAAACGATCGTTTGCAGTAACCGTTTTCATTTTTAGGTTTCACTCTGTTTTCTCCTATAGGGATACATGTATTTGGAACCCTAAATCAAACACGGTTTGTGCTAGCTCTTTGAAACTTGACACAATAAAGAAGTTTCAAGTTCTATCTCTATGGTTTGTTTGCTGTTGATGTATCCCTAAGCAGAGACTGGCGAAAATCACTTTCATGGAAAGGGGTTGCCAAGCTTCCAAAAAACTACGAGTTGCCTGAAATCTCAGCAAACATTTTTTCACCCAATCCTGATGATCCTTTCAGGTAATGATCAGTACACCAAAACAACTTGGCTCACCAAATTTCGTTCTTCTATGTTAAACCGTTCGTTTGCAGTAACCGTTTTCATTTTTAGGTTTCACTCTGTTTTCTCCTATAGATATACATGTATTTGGAACTCTAAATCAAACTCGGTTTGTGCTAGCTCTTTGAAACTTGACACAATAAAGCAGTTTCAAGTTCTATCTCTATGGTTTGTTTGCTGTTGATGTAGCCCTAAGCAGAGACTGGCGAAAATCACTTTCATGGAAAGGGGTTGCCAAGCTTCCAAAAAACTACGAGTTGTCTGAAATATCAGCAAATATTTTTTCACCCAATCTTGATGATTCTTTCAGGTAATGATCAGTACACCAAAACCACTTGGCTCACCAAATTTCGTTCTTCTAGGTTAACCTGTTCGTTTGCAGTAACCGTTTTCATTTTTAGGTTTCACTCTGTTTTCTCCTATAGGGATACATGTATTTGGAACTTTAAATCAAACACGTTTTGTGCTAGCTCTTTGAAACTTTACACAATAAAGCAGTTTCGAGTTCTGTCTCTATGGTTTGTGTGCTGTTGATGTAGCCCTAAGCAGAGACTGGCGAAAATCACTTTCATGGAAAGGGGTTGCCAAGCTTCCAAAAAACTACGAGTTGCCTGAAAACTCAGCAACCATTTTTTCACCCAAACTTGATGATTCTTTCAGATAATGATCAGTACACCAAAACCATTTGGCTCACCATATTTCGTTCTTCTAGGTTAAACCGATCGTTTGCAGTAACCGTTTTCATTTTTAGGTTTCACTTTGTTTTCTCCTATAGGGATACATGTATTTGGAACTCTAAATCAAACACGGTTTGTGCTACCTCTTTGAAACTTGACACAATAAAGCAGTTTCAAGTTCTATCTCCATGGTTTTTGTGCTGTTGATGTAGCCCTAAGCAGAGACTGGCGAAAATCACTTCCATGGAAAGGGGTTGCCAAGCTTCCAAAAAACTACGAGTTGCCTGATATATCAGCAAACATTTTTTCACCCAATCTTGATGATTCTTTCAGGTAATGATCAGTACACCAAAACCACTTGGCTCACCAACTTTCGTTCTTCTAGGTTAAAGCGTTCGTTTGCAGTAACCGTTTTCATTTTTAGGTTTCACTCTGTTTTCTCCTATAGGGATACATGTATTTGGAACTTTAAATCAAACACGGTTTGTGCTAGCTCTTTGAAACTTGACACAATAAAGCAGTTTCAAGTTCTATCTCTATGCTTTGTTTGCTGTTGATGTAGCCCTAGCAGAGACTGGCGAAAATCACTTTCATAATAGGGGGTTGCCAAGCTTCCAAAAAACTACGAGTTGTCTGAAATCTCAGCAAACATTTTCTCACCCAATCTTGATGATTCTTTCAGGTAATGATCAGTACACCAAAACCACTTGGCTCACCAAATTTCGTTCTTCTATGTTAAACCGTTGGTTTGCAGTAACCGTTTTCATTTTTAGATTTCACTCTGTTTTCTCCTATAGGGATACATGTATTTGGAACTCTAAATCAAACACGGTTTGTGCTAGCTCTTTGAAACTTGACACAATAAAGCAGTTTCAAGTTCTATCTCTATGGTTTGTGTGCTGTTGATGTAGCCCTAAGCAGAGACTGGCGAAAATCACTTTCATGGAAAGGGGTTGCCAAGATTCCAAAAAACTACGAGTTGCCTGAAAACTCAGCAAACATTTTTTCACCCAATCTTGATGATTCTTTCAGGTAATGATCAGTACACCAAAACCATTTGGCACACCAAATTTCGTTCTTCTAGGTTAAACCGATCGTTTGCAGTAACCGTTTTCATTTTTAGGTTTCACTCTGTTTTCTTCTATAGGGATACATGTATTTGGAACTCTAAATCAAACACGGTTTGTGCTAGCTCTTTGAAACTTGACACAATAAAGCAGTTTCAAGTTCTATCTCTATGGTTTTTGTGCTGTTGATGTAGCCCTAAGCAGAGACTGGCGAAAATCACTTTCATGGAAAGGGGTTGCCAAGCTTCCAAAAAACTACGAGTTGCCTGAAATCTCAGCAAATATTTTTTCACTTAATCTTGATGATTCTTTCAGGTAATGATTAGTACACCAAATCCACTTGGCTCACCAAATTTCGTTCTTTTAGGTTAAACCGTTCGTTTGCAGTAACCGTTTTCATTTTTAGGTTTCACTCTGTTTTCTCCTATAGCGAAACATGTATTTGGAACTCTAAATCAAACACGGTTTGTGCTAGCTCTTTGAAATGTGACACAATAAAGCAGTTTCAAGTTCTATCAATATGGTTTGTTTGCTGTTGATGCAGCCGTAAGCAGAGACTTGCGAAAATCACTTTCATGGAAAAGGGGTTGCCAAGCTTCCAAAAAACTACGAGTTTCCTGAAATCTCAGCAAACATTTTTTCACCCAATCTTGATGATTCTTTCAGGTACTGATCAGTACACCAAAACCACTTGGCTCACCAAATTTCGTTTTTCGAGGTTAAACCGTTCGTTTGCAGTAACCGTTTTCATTTTTAGGTTTCACTCTGTTTTCTCCTATATGGATACATGTATTTGGAACTCTAAATCAAACACGGTTTGTGCTAGCTCTTTGAAACTTGACACAATAAAGCAGTTTCAAGTTCTATCACTATGCTTTGTTTCCTGTTGATTTAGCCCTAAGCAGAGACTGGCGAAAATCATGTTCATGGAAAGGGGTTGCCAAGCTTCCAAAAAACTACGAGTTGCCTGAAAACTCAGCAAACATTTTTTCACCCAAACTTGATGATTCTTTCAGGTAATGATCAGTACACCAAAACCATTTGGCTCACCAAATTTCGTTCTTCTAGGTTAAACCGATCGTTTGCAGTAACCGTTTTCATTTTTAGGTTTCACTCTGTTTTCTCCTATAGGGATACATGTATTTGGAACTCTAAATCAAACACGGTTTGTGCTAGCTCTTTGAAACTTGACACAATAAAGCAGTTTCAAGTTCTATCTCTATGGTTTTTGTGCTGTTGATGTAGCCCTAAGCAGAGACTGGCGAAAATCACTTTCATGGAAAGGGGTTGCCAAGCTTCCAAAAAACTACGAGTTGCCTGAAATCTCAGCAAACATTTTTTCACCCAATCTTGATGATTCTTTCAGGTAATGATCAGTACACCAAAACCACTTGACTCACCAAATTTCGTTCTTCTAGGTTAAACAGTTCATTTGCAGTAACTGTTTTCATTTTTAGGTTTCACTCTGTTTTCTCCTATAGGGATACATGTATTTGGAACTTTAAATCAAACACGGTTTGTGCTAGCTCTTTGACACTTGACACAATAAAGCAGTTTCAAGTTCTATCTGTATGCTTTGTTTGCTGTTGATGTAGCCCTAAGCAGAGACTGGCGAAAATCACTTTCATGGAAAGGGGTTGCCAAGCTTCCAAAAAACTACGAGTTGCCTGAAATCTCAGCAAACATTTTCTCACCCAATCTTGATGATTATTTCAGGTAATGATCAGTACACCAAAACCACTTGGCTCACCAAATTCGTTCTTCTAGGTTAAAACGTTCGTTTGCAGTAACCGTTTTCATTTTTAGGTTTCACTCTGTTTTCTCCTATAGGCATAGATGTATTTAAAACTCTAAATCAAACACGGTTTGTGCTAGCTCTTTGAAACTTGACACAATAAAGCAGTTTCAAGTTCTGTCCCTATGCTTTGTTTGCTGTTGATGTAGCCCTAAGCAAAGACTGGCGAAAATCACTTGCATGGAAAGGGGTTGCCAAGCTTCCAAAAAACTACGAGTTGCCTGAAATCTCAGCAAACATTTTTTCACCCAATCTTGATGATTCTTTCAGGTAATGATCAGTACACCAAAACCACTTGGCTCTCCAAATTTCATTCTTCTAGGTTAAACCGTTCGTTTGCAGTTACCGTTTTCATTTTTAGGTTTCACTCTGTTTTCTCCTATAGGGATACATGTATTTGGAACTCTAAATCAAACACGGTTGTAATAGCTCTTTGAAACTTGACACAATAAAGCAGTTTCAAGTTCTATCTCTATGGTTTTTTTTCTGTTGATGTAGCCCTAAGCAGAGACTGGCGAAAATCACTTTCATGGAAAGGGGTGCCAAGCTTCCAAAAAACTACGAGTTGCCTGATAACTCAGCAAACATTTTTTCACCCAATCTTGATGATTCTTTCAGGTAATGATCAGTACACCAGAACCATTTGGCTCACCAAATTTCGTTCTTCTAGGTTAAACCGTTCGTTTGCAGTAACCGTTTTCATTTTTAGTTTTCACTCTGTTTTCTCCTATAGGGATACATGTATTTGGAACTCTAAATCAAACACCGTTTGTGCTAGCTCTTTGAACTTGTCACAATAAAGCAGTTTCAAGTTCTATCTCTATGGTTTGTTTGCTGTTGATGTAGCCCTAAGCAGAGACTGGCGAAAATCACTTTCATGGAAAGGGGTTGCCAAGCTTCCAAAAAACTACGAGTTGCCTGAAATCTCAGCAAACATTTTTTCACCCAATCTTGATGATTCTTTCAGGTAATGATCAGTACACCAAAACCACTTGGCTCACCAAATTTCGTTCTTCTAGGTTAAACCGTTGGTTTGCAGTAACCGTTTTCATTTTTAGGTTTCACTGTGTTTTCTCCTATTGGGATACATGTATTTGGAACTCTAAATCAAACACGGTTTGTGCTAGCTCTTTGAAACTTGATACAATAAAGCAGTTTCAAGTTCTATCTCTATGGTTTGTGTGCTGTTGATGTAGCCCTAAGCAGAGACTGGCGAAAATCACTTTCATGGAAAGGGTTGCCAAGCTTCCAAAAAACTACGAGTTGCCTGAAAACTCAGCAAACATTTTTTCACCCAATCTTGATGATTCTTTCAGGTAATGATCAGTACACCAAAACCATTTGGCTCACCATATTTCGTTCTTCTAGTTTAAACCGTTCATTTGCAGTAACCGTTTTCATTTTTAGGTTTCACTCTGTTCATTTTTAGGTTGCACTCTGTTTTCTCCTATAGGGATACATGTATTTGGAACTCTAAATCAAACACGGTTTGTGCTAGCTCTTTGAAACTTGACACAATAAAGCAGTTTCAAGTTCTATCTCTATGGTTTGTGTGCTGTTGATGTATCCCTAAGCAGAGACTGGCGAAAATCACTTTCAAGGAAAGGGGTTGCCAAGCTTCCAAAAAACTACGAGTTGCCTGAAATCTCAGCAAACATTTTTTCACCCAATCTTGATGATTCTTACAGGTAATGATCAGTACATTAAAACCATTTGGCTCACCAAATTTGGTTCTTCTAGGTCAAACCGTTCATTTGCAGTAACCGTTTTCATTTTTAGGTTTCACTCTGTTTTCACCTATAGGGATACATATATTTGGAACTCCAAATGAAACACGGTTTGTGCTAGCTCTTTGAAACTTGACACAATAAAGCAGTTTCAAGTTCTATCTCTATGGTTTGTTTGCTGTTGATGTAGCCCTAAGCAGAGACTGGCGAAAATCACTTTCATGGAAAGGGGTTGCAAAGCTTCCAAAAAAGTACGAGTTGCCTGAAATCTCAGCAAACATTTTTCCACCCAATTTTGATGATCCTTTCAGGTAATGATCAGTACACCAAAACCACTTGGCTCACCAAATTTCGTTCTTCTAGGTTAAACCGTTCATTTGAAGTAACCGATTTCATTTTTAGGTTTCACTCTGTTTTCTCCTATAGAGATACATGTATTTGGAACTCTAAATCAAACACGGTTTGTGCTAGCTCTTTGAAACTTGACACAATAAAGCAGCTTCAAGTTCTATCTCTATGGTTTGTTTGCTGTTGATGTAGCCCTAAGCAGAGACTGGCGAGAATCACTTTCATGGAAAGGGGTTGCCAAGCTTCCAAAAAACTACGAGTTGCCTGAAATCTCAGCAAACATTTTCTCACCCAATCTTGATGATTCTTTCAGGTAATGATCAGTACACCAAAACCACTTGGCTCACCAAATTTCGTTCTTCTAGGTTAAACCGTTCGTTTGCAGTAACCGATTTCATTTTTAGGTTTCACTCTGTTTTCTCCTATAGGGATACATGTATTTGGAACTCTAAATCAAACACGGTTTGTGCTAGCTCTTTGAAACTTGACACAATAAAGCAGTTTCAAGTTCTATCTCTATGCTTTGTTTGCTATTGATGTAGCCCTAAGCAGAGACTGGCGAAAATCACTTTCATGGAAAGGGGTTGCCAAGCTTCCAAAAAACTACGAGTTGCCTGAAATCTCAGCAAACATTTTTTCACCCAATCTTGATGATTCTTTCAGGTAATGATCAGTACATCAAAACAACTTGGCTCAACAAATTTCGTTCTTCTAGGTTAAACCGTTCGTTTGCAGTAACCGTTTTCATTTTTAGGTTTCACTCTGTTTTCTCCTATAGGGATACATGTATTTGGAACTCTAAATCAAACACGGTTTGTGCTAGCTCTTTGAAACTTGACACAATAAAGCAGTTTCAAGTTCTATCTCTATGCTTTGTTTGCTGTTGATGTAGCCCTAAGCAGAGACTGGCGAAAATCACTTTCATGGAAAGGGGTTGCCAATTTCCAAAAAACTACGAGTTGCCTGAAATCTCAGCAAACTTTTTCTCACCCAATCTTGGTGATTCTTTCAGGTAATGATCAGTACACCAAAACCACTTGGCTCACCAAATTTCTTTCTTCTAGGTTAAACCGTTCGTTTGCAGTAACCGTTTTCATTTTTAGGTTTCACTCTGTTTTCTCCTATAGGGATACATGTATTTGGAACTCTAAATCAAACACGGTTTGTGCTAGCTCTTTGAAACTTGACACAATAAAGCAGTTTCAATTTCTATCTCTATGGTTTGTTTGCTGTTGATGTAGCCCTAAGCAGAGACTGGCGAAAATCACGTTCATGGAAAGGGGTTGCCAAGCTTCCAAAAAACTACGAGTTGCCTGAAAACTCAGCAAACATTTTTTCACCCAAACTTGATGATTCTTTCAGGTAATGATCAGTACACCAAAACCATTTGGCTCACCAAATTTCGTTCTTCTAGGTTAAACCGATCGTTTGCAGTAACCGTTTTTATTTTTAGGTTTCACTCTGTTTTCTCCTATAGGGATACATGTATTTGGAACTCTAAATCAAACACGGTTTGTGCTAGCTCTTTGAAACTTGACACAATAAAGCAGTTTCAAGTTCTATCTCTATGGTTTTTGTGCTGTTGATGTAGCCCTAAGCAGAGACTGGCGAAAATCACTTTCATGGAAAGGGGTTGCCAAGCTTCCAAAAAACTACGAGTTGCCTGAAATCTCAGCAAACATTTTTTCACCCAATCTTGATGATTCTTTCAGGTAATGATCAGTACACCAAAACCACTTGACTCACCAAATTTCGTTCTTCTAGGTTAAACAGTTCATTTGCAGTAACTGTTTTCATTTTTAGGTTTCACTCTGTTTTCTCCTATAGGGATACATGTATTTGGAACTTTAAATCAAACACGGTTTGTGCTAGCTCTTTGACACTTGACACAATAAAGCAGTTTCAAGTTCTATCTGTATGCTTTGTTTGCTGTTGATGTAGCCCTAAGCAGAGACTGGCGAAAATCACTTTCATGGAAAGGGGTTGCCAAGCTTCCAAAAAACTACGAGTTGCCTGAAATCTCAGCAAACATTTTCTCACCCAATCTTGATGATTATTTCAGGTAATGATCAGTACACCAAAACCACTTGGCTCACCAAATTCGTTCTTCTAGGTTAAAACGTTCGTTTGCAGTAACCGTTTTCATTTTTAGGTTTCACTCTGTTTTCTCCTATAGGCATAGATGTATTTAAAACTCTAAATCAAACACGGTTTGTGCTAGCTCTTTGAAACTTGACACAATAAAGCAGTTTCAAGTTCTGTCCCTATGCTTTGTTTGCTGTTGATGTAGCCCTAAGCAAAGACTGGCGAAAATCACTTTCATGGAAAGGGGTTGCCAAGCTTCCAAAAAACTACGAGTTGCCTGAAATCTCAGCAAACATTTTTTCACCCAATCTTGATGATTCTTTCAGGTAATGATCAGTACACCAAAACCACTTGGCTCTCCAAATTTCATTCTTCTAGGTTAAACCGTTCGTTTGCAGTTACCGTTTTCATTTTTAGGTTTCACTCTGTTTTCTCCTATAGGGATACATGTATTTGGAATTCTAAATCAAACACGGTTGTAATAGCTCTTTGAAACTTGACACAATAAAGCAGTTTCAAGTTCTATCTCTATGGTTTTTTTTCTGTTGATGTAGCCCTAAGCAGAGACTGGCGAAAATCACTTTCATGGAAAGGGGTGCCAAGCTTCCAAAAAACTACGAGTTGCCTGATAACTCAGCAAACATTTTTTCACCCAATCTTGATGATTCTTTCAGGTAATGATCAGTACACCAGAACCATTTGGCTCACCAAATTTCGTTCTTCTAGGTTAAACCGTTCGTTTGCAGTAACCGTTTTCATTTTTAGTTTTCACTCTGTTTTCTCCTATAGGGATACATGTATTTGGAACTCTAAATCAAACACCGTTTGTGCTAGCTCTTTGAAACTTGTCACAATAAAGCAGTTTCAAGTTCTATCTCTATGGTTTGTTTGCTGTTGATGTAGCCCTAAGCAGAGACTGGCGAAAATCACTTTCATGGAAAGGGGTTGCCAAGCTTCCAAAAAACTACGAGTTGCCTGAAATCTCAGCAAACATTTTTTCACCCAATCTTGATGATTCTTTCAGGTAATGATCAGTACACCAAAACCACTTGGCTCACCAAATTTCGTTCTTCTAGGTTAAACCGTTGGTTTGCAGTAACCGTTTTCATTTTTAGGTTTCACTGTGTTTTCTCCTATTGGGATACATGTATTTGGAACTCTAAATCAAACACGGTTTGTGCTAGCTCTTTGAAACTTGATACAATAAAGCAGTTTCAAGTTCTATCTCTATGGTTTGTGTGCTGTTGATGTAGCCCTAAGCAGAGACTGGCGAAAATCACTTTCATGGAAAGGGTTGCCAAGCTTCCAAAAAACTACGAGTTGCCTGAAAACTCAGCAAACATTTTTTCACCCAATCTTGATGATTCTTTCAGGTAATGATCAGTACACCAAAACCATTTGGCTCACCATATTTCGTTCTTCTAGTTTAAACCGTTCGTTTGCAGTAACCGTTTTCATTTTTAGGTTTCACTCTGTTCATTTTTAGGTTGCACTCTGTTTTCTCCTATAGGGATACATGTATTTGGAACTCTAAATCAAACACGGTTTGTGCTAGCTCTTTGAAACTTGACACAATAAAGCAGTTTCAAGTTCTATCTCTATGGTTTGTGTGCTGTTGATGTATCCCTAAGCAGAGACTGGCGAAAATCACTTTCAAGGAAAGGGGTTGCCAAGCTTCCAAAAAACTACGAGTTGCCTGAAATCTCAGCAAACATTTTTTCACCCAATCTTGATGATTCTTACAGGTAATGATCAGTACATTAAAACCATTTGGCTCACCAAATTTGGTTCTTCTAGGTCAAACCGTTCATTTGCAGTAACCGTTTTCATTTTTAGGTTTCACTCTGTTTTCACCTATAGGGATACATATATTTGGAACTCCAAATGAAACACGGTTTGTGCTAGCTCTTTGAAACTTGACACAATAAAGCAGTTTCAAGTTCTATCTCTATGGTTTGTTTGCTGTTGATGTAGCCCTAAGCAGAGACTGGCGAAAATCACTTTCATGGAAAGGGGTTGCAAAGCTTCCAAAAAAGTACGAGTTGCCTGAAATCTCAGCAAACATTTTTCCACCCAATTTTGATGATCCTTTCAGGTAATGATCAGTACACCAAAACCACTTGGCTCACCAAATTTCGTTCTTCTAGGTTAAACCGTTCATTTGAAGTAACCGATTTCATTTTTAGGTTTCACTCTGTTTTCTCCTATAGAGATACATGTATTTGGAACTCTAAATCAAACACGGTTTGTGCTAGCTCTTTGAAACTTGACACAATAAAGCAGCTTCATGTTCTATCTCTATGGTTTGTTTGCTATTGATGTAGCCCTAAGCAGAGACTGGCGAAAATCACTTTCATGGAAAGGGGTTGCCAAGCTTCCAAAAAACTACGAGTTGCCTGAAATCTCAGCAAACATTTTTTCACCCAATCTTGATGATTCTTTCAGGTAATGATCAGTACATCAAAACAACTTGGCTCAACAAATTTCGTTCTTCTAGGTTAAACCGTTCGTTTGCAGTAACCGTTTTCATTTTTAGGTTTCACTCTGTTTTCTCCTATAGGGATACATGTATTTGGAACTCTAAATCAAACACGGTTTGTGCTAGCTCTTTGAAACTTGACACAATAAAGCAGTTTCAAGTTCTATCTCTATGCTTTGTTTGCTGTTGATGTAGCCCTAAGCAGAGACTGGCGAAAATCACTTTCATGGAAAGGGGTTGCCAATTTCCAAAAAACTACGAGTTGCCTGAAATCTCAGCAAACTTTTTCTCACCCAATCTTGGTGATTCTTTCAGGTAATGATCAGTACACCAAAACCACTTGGCTCACCAAATTTCTTTCTTCTAGGTTAAACCGTTCGTTTGCAGTAACCGTTTTCATTTTTAGGTTTCACTCTGTTTTCTCCTATAGGGATACATGTATTTGGAACTCTAAATCAAACACGGTTTGTGCTAGCTCTTTGAAACTTGACACAATAAAGCAGTTTCAATTTCTATCTCTATGGTTTGTTTGCTGTTGATGTAGCCCTAAGCAGAGAATGGCGAAAATCACTTACATGGAAAGGGGTTGCCAAGCTTCCAAAAAATTACGAGTTGCCTGAAATCTCAGCAAACATTTTTTCACCCAATCTTGATGATTCTTTCAGGTAATGATCAGTACACCAAAACCACTTGGCTCACCAAATTTCGTTCTTCTAGGTTAAACCGTTCGTTTGCAGTAACCGATTTCATTTTTAGGTTTCACTCTGTTTTCTCCTATAGGGATACATGTATTTGGAACTCTAAATCAAACTGGGTTTGTGCTAGCTCTTTGAAACTTGACACAATAAAGCAGTTTCAAGTTCTATCTCTATGCTTTGTTTGCTATTGATGTAGCCCTAAGCAGAGACTTGCGAAAATCACTTTCATGGAAAGGGGTTGCCAAGCTTCCAAAAAACTACGAGTTGCCTGAAATCTCAGCAAACATTTTTTCACCCAATCTTGATGATTCTTTCAGGTAATGATCAGTACATCAAAACAACTTGGCTCACCAAATTTCGTTCTTCTAGGTTAAACCGTTCGTTTGCAGTAACCGTTTTCATTTTTAGGTTTCACTCTGTTTTCTCCTATAGGGATACATGTATTTGGAACTCTAAATCAAACACGGTTTGTGCTAGCCCTTTGAAACTTGACACAATAAAGAAGTTTGAAGTTCTATCTCTATGGTTTGTTTGCTGTTGATGTAGCCCTAAGCAGAGACTGGCGAAAATCACTTTCATGGAAAGGGGTTGCCAAGCTTCCCAAAAACTACGAGTTGCCTGAAATCTCAGCAAACATTTTTTCAACCAATCTTGATGATTCCTTCAGGTAATGATCAGTACACCAAAACCACTTGGCTCACCAAAATTTCGTTCTTCTAGGTTAAATTGTTCGTTTGCAGTAACCGTTTTCATTTTTAGGTTTCACTCTGTTTTCTCCTATAGGGATACATGTATTTGGAACTCTAAATCAAACACGGTTTGTGCTAGCTCTTTCAAACTTGACACAATAAAGCTGTTTCAAGTTCTATCTCTATGGTTTGTTTGCTGTTGATGTAGCCCTAAGCAGAGACTGGCGAAAATCACTTTCATGGAAAGGGGTTGCCAAGCTTCCAAAAAATTACGAGTTGCCTGAAATCTCAGCAAACATTTTTTCACCCAATCTTGATGATTCTTTCAGGTAATGATCAGTACACCAAACCATTTGGCTCACCAAATTTGGTTCTTCTAGGTTAAACCGTTCGTTTGCAGTAACCGTTTTCATTTTTAGGTTTCACTCTGTTTTCTCCTATAGGGATACATGTATTTAGAACTCAAAATCAAACACGGTTTGTGCTAGCTCTTTCAAACTTGACACAATAAAGCAGTTTCAAGTTCTATCTCTATGGTTTGTTTGCTGTTGATGTAGCCCTAAGCAGAGACTGGCGAAGATCACTTTCATGGAAAGGGGTTGCCAAGCTTCCAAAAAACTACGAGTTGCCTGAAATCTCACCAAACATTTTTTCACCCAATCTTGATGATTCTTTCAGGTAATGATCAGTACACCAAAACCACTTGGCTCACCAAATTTCGTTCTTCTAGGTTAAACCGTTCGTTTGCAGTAACCGTTTTTATTTTTAGGTTTCACTCTGTTTTCTCCTATAGGGATACATGTATTTGGAACTCTAAATCAAACACGGTTTGTGCTAGCTCTTTGACTTGACACAATAAAGCAGTTTCAAGTTCTATCTCTATGCTTTGTTTGCTGTTGATGTAGCACTAAGCGGAGACTGGCGAAAATCACTTTCATGGAAAGGGGTTGCCAAGCTGCCAAAAAACTACGAGTTGCCTGAAATCTCAGCAAACATTTTTTCACCCAATCTTGATGATTCTTTCAGGTAATGATCAGTACAGCAAAACCACTTGGCGCACCAAATTTCGTTCTTCTAGGTTAAACCGTTCGTTTGCAGTAACCGTTTTCATTTTTAGGTTTCACTCTGTTTTCTCCTACAGGGATACATGTATTTGGAACTCTAAATCAAACACGGTTTGTGCTAGCTCTTTGAAAGTTGACACAATAAAGCAGTTTCCAGTTCTATCTCTATGGTTTTTTTGCTGTTGATGTAGCCCTAAGCAGAGACTGGCGAAAATCACTTTCATGGAAAGGGGTTGCCAAGCTTCCAAAAAACTACGAGTTGCCTGAAATCTCAGCAAACATTTTTTCAACCAATCTTGATGATTCTTTCAGGTAATGATCAGTACACCAAAACCACTTGGCTCACCAAAAATTTCGTTCTTCTAGGTTAAACTGTTCGTTTGCAGTAACCGTTTTCATTTTTAGGTTTCACTCTGTTTTCTCCTATAGGGATACATGTATTTGGAACTCTAAATCAAACACGGTTTGTGCTAGCTCTTTCAAACTTGACACAATAAAGCTGTTTCAAGTTCTATCTCTATGGTTTGTTTGCTGTTGATGTAGCCCTAAGCAGAGACTGGCGAAAATCACTTTCATGGAAAGGGGTTGCCAAGCTTCCAAAAAACTACGAGTTGCCTGAAATCTCAGCAAACATTTTTTCACCCAATCTTGATGATTCTTTCAGGTAATGATCAGTACACAAAACCATTTGGCTCACCAAATTTGGTTCTTCTAGGTTAAACCGTTCGTTTGCAGTAACCGTTTTCATTTTTAGGTTTCACTCTGTTTTCTCCTATAGGGATACATGTATTTAGAACTCAAAATCAAACACGGTTTGTGCTAGCTCTTTCAAACTTGACACAATAAAGCAGTTTCAAGTTCTATCTCTATGGTTTGTTTGCTGTTGATGTAGCCCTAAGCAGAGACTGGCGAAGATCACTTTCATGGAAAGGGGTTGCCAAGCTTCCAAAAAACTACGAGTTGCCTGAAATCTCACCAAACATTTTTTCACCCAATCTTGATGATTCTTTCAGATAATGATCAGTACACCAAAAGCACTTGGCTCACCAAATTTCGTTCTTCTAGGTTAAACCGTTCATTTGCAGTAACCGTTTTCATTTTTAGGTTTCACTCTGTTTTCTCCTATAGGGATACATGTATTTGAAACACTAAATTAAACACGGTTTGTGCTAGCTCTTTGAAACTTGACAAAATAAAGCAGTTTCAAGTTCTATCTCTATGGTTTGTGTGCTGTTGATGTAGCCCTAAGCAGAGACTGGCGACAATCACTTTCATGGAAAGGGGTTGCCAAGCTTCCAAAAAACTACGAGTTGCCTGTAATCTCAGCAAACATTTTTTCACCCAATCTTGATGATTCTTTCAGGTAATGATCAGTACACCAAATCCACGTGGCTCACCAAGTTTCGTTCTTCTAGGTTAAACCGTTCCTTTGCAGTAACCGTTTTCATTTTTAGGTTTCACTCTGTTTTCTCCTATAGGGATACATGTATTTGGAACTCTTAATCAAACACGGTTTGTGCTAGCTCTTTGAAACTTGACACAATAAAGCAGTTTCAAGTTCTATCTCTATGGTTTGTTTGCTGTTGATGTAGCCCTAAGCAGAGACTGGCGAAAATCACTTTCATGGAAAGGGGTTGCCAAGCTTCCAAAAAACTACGAGTTGCCTGAAATCTTAGCTAACATTTTTTCAACCAATCTTGATGATTCTTTCAGGTAATGATCAGTACACCAAAACCACTTGGCTCACCAAATTTCGTTCTTCTAGGTTAAACCGTTCGTTTGCAGTAACCGTTTTCATTTTTAGGTTTCACTCTGTTTTCTCCTATAGGGATACATGTATTTGGAACTCTAAATCAAACACGGTTTGTGCTAGCCCTTTGAAACTTGACACAATAAAGAAGTTTGAAGTTCTATCTCTATGGTTTGTTTGCTGTTGATGTAGCCCTAAGCAGAGACTGGCGAAAATCACTTTCATGGAAAGGGGTTGCCAAGCTTCCAAAAAACTACGAGTTGCCTGAAATCTCAGCAAACATTTTTTCACCCAATCTTGATGATTCTTTCAGGTAATGATCAGTACAGCAAAACCACTTGGCGCACCAAATTTCATTCTTCTAGGTTAAACCGTTCGTTTGCAGTAACCGTTTTCATTTTTAGGTTTCACTCTGTTTTCTCCTACAGGGATACATGTATTTGGAACTCTAAATCAAACACGGTTTGTGCTAGCTCTTTGAAAGTTGACACAATAAAGCAGTTTCCAGTTCTATCTCTATGGTTTTTTTGCTGTTGATGTAGCCCTAAGCAGAGACTGGCGAAAATCACTTTCATGGAAAGGGGTTGCCAAGCTTCCAAAAAACTACGAGTTGCCTGAAATCTCAGCAAACATTTTTTCACCCAATCTTGATGATTCTTTCAGGTAATGATCAGTACACCAAAACCACTTGGCTCACCAAAATTTCGTTCTTCTAGGATAAACTGTTCGTTTGCAGTAACCGTTTTCATTTTTAGGTTTCACTCTGTTTTCTCCTATAGGGATACATGTATTTGGAACTCTAAATCAAACACGGTTTGTGCTAGCTCTTTGAAACTTGACACAATAAAGCAGTTTCAATTTCTATCTCTATGCTTTGTTTGCTGTTGATGTAGCCCTAAGCAGAGACTGGCGAAAATCACTTTCATGGAAAGGGGTTGCCAATTTCCAAAAAACTACGAGTTGCCTGAAATCTCAGCAAACTTTTTCTCACCCAATCTTGGTGATTCTTTCAGGTAATGATCAGTACACCAAAACCACTTGGCTCACCAAATTTCTTTCTTCTAGGTTAAACCGTTCGTTTGCAGTAACCGTTTTCATTTTTAGGTTTCACTCTGTTTTCTCCTATAGGGATACATGTATTTGGAACTCTAAATCAAACACGGTTTGTGCTAGCTCTTTGAAACTTGACACAATAAAGCAGTTTCAATTTCTATCTCTATGGTTTGTTTGCTGTTGATGTAGCCCTAAGCAGAGAATGGCGAAAATCACTTACATGGAAAGGGGTTGCCAAGCTTCCAAAAAATTACGAGTTGCCTGAAATCTCAGCAAACATTTTTTCACCCAATCTTGATGATTCTTTCAGGTAATGATCAGTACACCAAAACCACTTGGCTCACCAAATTTCGTTCTTCTAGGTTAAACCGTTCGTTTGCAGTAACCGATTTCATTTTTAGGTTTCACTCTGTTTTCTCCTATAGGGATACATGTATTTGGAACTCTAAATCAAACTGGGTTTGTGCTAGCTCTTTGAAACTTGACACAATAAAGCAGTTTCAAGTTCTATCTCTATGCTTTGTTTGCTATTGATGTAGCCCTAAGCAGAGACTTGCGAAAATCACTTTCATGGAAAGGGGTTGCCAAGCTTCCAAAAAACTACGAGTTGCCTGAAATCTCAGCAAACATTTTTTCACCCAATCTTGATGATTCTTTCAGGTAATGATCAGTACATCAAAACAACTTGGCTCACCAAATTTCGTTCTTCTAGGTTAAACCGTTCGTTTGCAGTAACCGTTTTCATTTTTAGGTTTCACTCTGTTTTCTCCTATAGGGATACATGTATTTGGAACTCTAAATCAAACACGGTTTGTGCTAGCCCTTTGAAACTTGACACAATAAAGAAGTTTGAAGTTCTATCTCTATGGTTTGTTTGCTGTTGATGTAGCCCTAAGCAGAGACTGGCGAAAATCACTTTCATGGAAAGGGGTTGCCAAGCTTCCCAAAAACTACGAGTTGCCTGAAATCTCAGCAAACATTTTTTCAACCAATCTTGATGATTCCTTCAGGTAATGATCAGTACACCAAAACCACTTGGCTCACCAAAATTTCGTTCTTCTAGGTTAAATTGTTCGTTTGCAGTAACCGTTTTCATTTTTAGGTTTCACTCTGTTTTCTCCTATAGGGATACATGTATTTGGAACTCTAAATCAAACACGGTTTGTGCTAGCTCTTTCAAACTTGACACAATAAAGCTGTTTCAAGTTCTATCTCTATGGTTTGTTTGCTGTTGATGTAGCCCTAAGCAGAGACTGGCGAAAATCACTTTCATGGAAAGGGGTTGCCAAGCTTCCAAAAAATTACGAGTTGCCTGAAATCTCAGCAAACATTTTTTCACCCAATCTTGATGATTCTTTCAGGTAATGATCAGTACACCAAACCATTTGGCTCACCAAATTTGGTTCTTCTAGGTTAAACCGTTCGTTTGCAGTAACCGTTTTCATTTTTAGGTTTCACTCTGTTTTCTCCTATAGGGATACATGTATTTAGAACTCAAAATCAAACACGGTTTGTGCTAGCTCTTTCAAACTTGACACAATAAAGCAGTTTCAAGTTCTATCTCTATGGTTTGTTTGCTGTTGATGTAGCCCTAAGCAGAGACTGGCGAAGATCACTTTCATGGAAAGGGGTTGCCAAGCTTCCAAAAAACTACGAGTTGCCTGAAATCTCACCAAACATTTTTTCACCCAATCTTGATGATTCTTTCAGGTAATGATCAGTACACCAAAACCACTTGGCTCACCAAATTTCGTTCTTCTAGGTTAAACCGTTCGTTTGCAGTAACCGTTTTTATTTTTAGGTTTCACTCTGTTTTCTCCTATAGGGATACATGTATTTGGAACTCTAAATCAAACACGGTTTGTGCTAGCTCTTTGACTTGACACAATAAAGCAGTTTCAAGTTCTATCTCTATGCTTTGTTTGCTGTTGATGTAGCACTAAGCGGAGACTGGCGAAAATCACTTTCATGGAAAAGGGGTTGCCAAGCTGCCAAAAAACTACGAGTTGCCTGAAATCTCAGCAACATTTTTTCACCCAATCTTGATGATTCTTTCAGGTAATGATCAGTACAGCAAAACCACTTGGCGCACCAAATTTCGTTCTTCTAGGTTAAACCGTTCGTTTGCAGTAACCGTTTTCATTTTTAGGTTTCACTCTGTTTTCTCCTACAGGGATACATGTATTTGGAACTCTAAATCAAACACGGTTTGTGCTAGCTCTTTGAAAGTTGACACAATAAAGCAGTTTCCAGTTCTATCTCTATGGTTTTTTGCTGTTGATGTAGCCCTAAGCAGAGACTGGCGAAAATCACTTTCATGGAAAGGGGTTGCCAAGCTTCCAAAAAACTACGAGTTGCCTGAAATCTCAGCAAACATTTTTCAACCAATCTTGATGATTCTTTCAGGTAATGATCAGTACACCAAAACCACTTGGCTCACCAAAATTTCGTTCTTCTAGGTTAAACTGTTCGTTTGCAGTAACCGTTTTCATTTTTAGGTTTCACTCTGTTTTCTCCTATAGGGATACATGTATTTGGAACTCTAAATCAAACACGGTTTGTGCTAGCTCTTTCAAACTTGACACAATAAAGCTGTTTCAAGTTCTATCTCTATGGTTTGTTTGCTGTTGATGTAGCCCTAAGCAGAGACTGGCGAAAATCACTTTCATGGAAAGGGGTTGCCAAGCTTCCAAAAAACTACGAGTTGCCTGAAATCTCAGCAAACATTTTTTCACCCAATCTTGATGATTCTTTCAGGTAATGATCAGTACACAAAACCATTTGGCTCACCAAATTTGGTTCTTCTAGGTTAAACCGTTCGTTTGCAGTAACCGTTTTCATTTTTAGGTTTCACTCTGTTTTCTCCTATAGGGATACATGTATTTAGAACTCAAAATCAAACACGGTTTGTGCTAGCTCTTTCAAACTTGACACAATAAAGCAGTTTCAAGTTCTATCTCTATGGTTTGTTTGCTGTTGATGTAGCCCTAAGCAGAGACTGGCGAAGATCACTTTCATGGAAAGGGGTTGCCAAGCTTCCAAAAAACTACGAGTTGCCTGAAATCTCACCAAACATTTTTCACCCAATCTTGATGATTCTTTCAGATAATGATCAGTACACCAAAAGCACTTGGCTCACCAAATTTCGTTCTTCTAGGTTAAACCGTTCATTTGCAGTAACCGTTTTCATTTTTAGGTTTCACTCTGTTTTCTCCTATAGGGATACATGTATTTGAAACACTAAATTAAACACGGTTTGTGCTAGCTCTTTGAAACTTGACAAAATAAAGCAGTTTCAAGTTCTATCTCTATGGTTTGTGTGCTGTTGATGTAGCCCTAAGCAGAGACTGGCGACAATCACTTTCATGGAAAGGGGTTGCCAAGCTTCCAAAAAACTACGAGTTGCCTGTAATCTCAGCAAACATTTTTTCACCCAATCTTGATGATTCTTTCAGGTAATGATCAGTACACCAAATCCACTTGGCTCACCAAGTTTCGTTCTTCTAGGTTAAACCGTTCCTTTGCAGTAACCGTTTTCATTTTTAGGTTTCACTCTGTTTTCTCCTATAGGGATACATGTATTTGGAACTCTTAATCAAACACGGTTTGTGCTAGCTCTTTGAAACTTGACACAATAAAGCAGTTTCAAGTTCTATCTCTATGGTTTGTTTGCTGTTGATGTAGCCCTAAGCAGAGACTGGCGAAAATCACTTTCATGGAAAGGGGTTGCCAAGCTTCCAAAAAACTACGAGTTGCCTGAAATCTTAGCTAACATTTTTTCAACCAATCTTGATGATTCTTTCAGGTAATGATCAGTACACCAAAACCACTTGGCTCACCAAATTTCGTTCTTCTAGGTTAAACCGTTCGTTTGCAGTAACCGTTTTCATTTTTAGGTTTCACTCTGTTTTCTCCTATAGGGATACATGTATTTGGAACTCTAAATCAAACACGGTTTGTGCTAGCCCTTTGAAACTTGACACAATAAAGAAGTTTGAAGTTCTATCTCTATGGTTTGTTTGCTGTTGATGTAGCCCTAAGCAGAGACTGGCGAAAATCACTTTCATGGAAAGGGGTTGCCAAGCTTCCAAAAAACTACGAGTTGCCTGAAATCTCAGCAAACATTTTTTCACCCAATCTTGATGATTCTTTCAGGTAATGATCAGTACAGCAAAACCACTTGGCGCACCAAATTTCATTCTTCTAGGTTAAACCGTTCGTTTGCAGTAACCGTTTTCATTTTTAGGTTTCACTCTGTTTTCTCCTACAGGGATACATGTATTTGGAACTCTAAATCAAACACGGTTTGTGCTAGCTCTTTGAAAGTTGACACAATAAAGCAGTTTCCAGTTCTATCTCTATGGTTTTTTTGCTGTTGATGTAGCCCTAAGCAGAGACTGGCGAAAATCACTTTCATGGAAAGGGGTTGCCAAGCTTCCAAAAAACTACGAGTTGCCTGAAATCTCAGCAAACATTTTTTCACCCAATCTTGATGATTCTTTCAGGTAATGATCAGTACACCAAAACCACTTGGCTCACCAAAATTTCGTTCTTCTAGGATAAACTGTTCGTTTGCAGTAACCGTTTTCATTTTTAGGTTTCACTCTGTTTTCTCCTATAGGGATACATGTGTTTGGAACTCTAAATCAAACACGGTTTGTGCTAGCTCTTTCAAACTTGACACAATAAAGCTGTTTCAAGTTCTATCACTATGGTTTGTTTACTGTTGATGTAGCCCTAAGCAGAGACTGGCGAAAATCACTTTCATGGAAAGGGGTTGCCAAGCTTCCAAAAAACTACGAGTTGCCTGAAATCTCAGCAAACATTTTTTCACCCAATCTTGATGATTCTTTCAGGTAATGATCAGTACACCAAACCATTTGGCTCACCAAATTTGGTTCTTCTAGGTTAAACCGTTCGTTTGCAGTAACCGTTTTCATTTTCAGGTTTCACTCTGTTTTCTCCTATAGGGATACATGTATTTAGAACTCAAAATCAAACACGGTTTGTGCTAGCTCTTTCAAACTTGACACAATAAAGCAGTTTCAAGTTCTATCTCTATGGTTTGTTTGCTGTTGATGTAGCCCTAAGCAGAGACTGGCGAAGATCACTTTCATGGAAAGGGGTTGCCAAGCTTCCAAAAAACTACGAGTTGCCTGAAATCTCACCAAACATTTTTTCACCCAATCTTGATGATTCTTTCAGGTAATGATCAGTACACCAAAACCACTTGGCTCACCAAATTTCGTTCTTCTAGGTTAAACCGTTCGTTTGCAGTAACCGTTTTTATTTTTAGGTTTCACTCTGTTTTCTCCTATAGGGATACATGTATTTGGAACTCTAAATCAAACACGGTTTGTGCTAGCTCTTTGACTTGACACAATAAAGCAGTTTCAAGTTCTATCTCTATGCTATGTTTGCTGTTGATGTAGCACTAAGCGGAGACTGGCGACAATCACTTTCATGGAAAGGGGTTGCCAAGCTTCCAAAAAACTACGAGTTGCCTGTAATCACAGCAAACATTTTTTTCACCCAATCTTGTGATTCTTTCAGGTAATGATCAGTACACCAAAACCACTTGGCTCACCAAGTTTCGTTCTTCTAGGTTAAACCGTTCCTTTGCAGTAACCGTTTTCATTTTTAGGTTTCACTCTGTTTTCTCCTATAGGGATACATGTATTTGGAACTCTAAATCAAACACGGTTTGTGCTAGCTCTTTGAAACTTGACACAATAAAGCAGTTTCAAGTTCTATCTCTATGGTTTGTTTGCTGTTGATGTAGCCCTAAGCAGAGACTGGCGAAAATCACTTTCATGGAAAGGGTTTGCCAAGCTTCCAAAAAACTACGAGTTGCCTGAAATCTCAGCTAACATTTTTTCAACCAATCTTGATGATTCTTTCAGGTAATGATCAGTACACCAAAACCACTTGGCTCACCAAATTTCGTTCTTCAAGGTTAAACAGTTCGTTTGCAGTAACCGTTTTCATTTTTAGGTTTCACTCTGTTTTCTCCTATAGAGATACACGTATTTGGAACTCTAAATCAAACACGGTTTGTGCTAGCTCTTTGAAACTTGACACAATAAAGCAGTTTCAAATTCTATCTCTATGCTTTGTTTGCTGTTGATGTAGCCCTAAGCAGAGACTGGCGAAAATCACGTTCATGGAAAGGGGTTGCCAAGCTTCCAAAAACTACGAGTTGACTGAAATCTCACCAAACATTTTTTCACCAATCTTGATGATTCTTTCAGATAATGATCAGTACACCAAAATCACTTGGCTCACCAAATTTCGTTCTTCTAGGTTAAACCGTTCGTTTGCAGTAACCGTTTTCATTTTTAGGTTTCACTCTGTTTTCTCCTATAGGGATACATGTATTTGGAACTCTAAATCAAACACGGTTTTTGCTAGCTCTTTGAAACTTGACACAATAAAGCAGTTCAAGTTCTTTCTCTATGCTTTGTTTGCTGTTGATGTAGCACTAAGCAGAGACTGGCGAAAATCACTTTCATGGAAAGGGGTTGCCAAGCTTCCAAAAAACTACTAGTTGCCTGAAATCTCAGCAAACATTTTTTCACCCAATCTTGATGATTCTTTCAGGTAATGATCAGTACACCAAAACCACTTGGCTCACCAAATTTCGTTCTTCTAGGTTAAACCGTTCGTTTGCAGTAAACGTTTTCATTTTTAGGTTTCACTCTGTTTTCTCCTATAGGGATACATGTATTTGGAACTCTAAATCAAACACGGTTTGTGCTAGCTCTTTGAAACTTGACACAATAAAGCAGTTTCAAGTTCTATCTCTATGGTTTGTTTGCTGTTGATGTAGCCCTAAGCAGAGACTGGGCGAAAATCACTTTCATGGAAAGGGGTTGCCAAGCTTCCAAAAAACTACGAGTTGCCTGAAATCTCCGCAAACATTTTTTCACCCAATCATGATGATTCTTTCAGGTAATGATCAGTACACCAAAACCCCTTGGCTCACCAAATTTCGTTCTTGTAGGTTAAACCGTTCGTTTGCAGTAACCGTTTTCATTTTTAGATTTCACTCTGTTTTCTCCTATAAGGATACATGTATTTGGAACTCTAAATCAAACGCGGTTTGTGGTAGCTCTTTGAAAATTGACACAATAAAGCAGTTTCAAGTTCTATCTCTATGCTTTGTTTGCTGTTGATGTAGCCCTAAGCAGAGACTGGCGAAAATCACTTTCATAAAAAGGGTTGCCAAGCTTCCAAAAACTACGAGTTGCCTGAAATCTCAGCAAACATTTTTTCACCCAATCTTGATGATTCTTTCAGGTAATGATCAGTACACAAAAACCACTTGGCTCACCAAATTTCGTTCTTCAAGGTTAAACCGTTCGTTTGCAGTAACCGTTTTCATTTTTAGGTTTCACTCTGTTTTCTCCTATAGGGATACATGTATTTGGAACTCTAAATCAAACACGATTTGTGCTAGCTCTTTGAAACTTGACACAATAAAGCAGTTTCCAGTTTTAACTCTATGCTTTGTTTGCTGTTGATGTAGCCCTAAGCAGAGACTGGCAAAAATCACTTTCATGGAAAGGGGTTGCCAAGCTTCCAAAAAACTACCAGTTGCCTGAAATCTCAGCAAACATTTTTTTACCCAATCTGATTATTCTTTCAGGTAATGATCAGTACACAAAAACCACTTGGCTCACCAAATTTCGTTCTTCAAGGTTAAACCGTTCGTTTGCAGTAACCGTTTTCATTTTCAGGTTTCACTCTGTTTTTTCATATAGGGATACATGTATTTAGAACTCTAAATCAAACACGGTTTGTGCTAGCTCTTTGAAACTTGACACAATAAAGCCGTTTTTAGTTCTATCTCTATGGTTTCTTTGTTGTTGATGTAGCCCTAAGCAGAGACTGGCGAAAATCACTTTCATGGAAAGGGGTTGCCAAGCTTCCAAAAAACTACGAGTTTCCTGAAATCTCAGCAAACATTTTTTCACCCAATCTTGATGATTCTTTCAGGTAAAGATCCGTACACCAAAACCACTTGCCTTACCAAATTGCGTTCTTCTAGGTTAAATAGTTCGTTTG
Organism: Ictidomys tridecemlineatus; assembly: GCF_052094955.1. NCBI lineage: Eukaryota > Metazoa > Chordata > Mammalia > Rodentia > Sciuridae > Ictidomys > Ictidomys tridecemlineatus. The sequence goes on along the minus strand of NW_027523851.1, from coordinate 15,696 downwards.
CAGTGACCGTTTTCATTTTTAGGTTTCATTCTGTTTTCTCCTATAGGGATATATGTATTTGGAACTCTAAATCAAACACGTTTGTGCTAGGTCTTTGAAACTTGACACAATAAAGCAGTTTCCAGTTTTATCTCTATGCTTTGTTTGCTGTTGATGTAGCCCTAAGCAGAGACTGGCAAAAATCACTTTCATGGAAAGGGGTTGCCAAGCTTCCAAAAAACTACGAGTTGCCTGAAATCTCAGCAAACATTTTTTCACCCAATCTTGATGATTCTTTCAGGTAAAGATCCATACACCAAAACCACTTGGCTTACCAAATTTCGTTCTTCTAGGTTAAATCGTTCGTTTGCAGTGACCGTTTTCATTTTTAGGTTTCACTCTGTTTTCTCCTATAGGGATACATGTATTTGGAACTCTAAATCAAACACGTTTGTGCTAGCTCTTTGAAACATGACACAATAAAGCAGTTTTTAGTTCTATCTCTATGGTTTGTTTGCTGTTGATGTAGCCCTAAGCAGAGACTGGCGAAAATCACTTTCATGGAAAGTGGTTGCCAAGCTTCCAAAAAACTACGAGTTGCCTGAAATCTCAGCAAACATTTTTTCACCCAATCTTGATGATTCTTTCAGGTAAAGATCCGTACACCAAAACCACTTGGCTTACCAAATTTCGTTCTTCTAGGTTAAATCGTTCGTTTGCAGTAACCGTTTTCATGTTTAGGTTTCACTCTGTTTTCTCCTATAGGGATACATGTATTTGGAACTCTAAATCAAACACGGTTTGTGCTAGCTCTTTGAAACATGACACAATAAAGCAGTTTAAAGTTCTATCTCTATTCTTTGTTTGCTGTTGATGTAGCCCTAAGCAGAGACTGGCGTAAATCACTTTCATGGAAAGGGGTTGCCAAGCTTCCATAAAACTACGAGTTGCCTGAAATCTCAGCAAACATTTTTTCACCCAATCTGATGATTCTTTCAGGTAATGATCAGTACACAAAAACCACTTGGCTCACCAAATTTCGTTCTTCAAGGTTAAACCGTTCGTTTGCAGGAACCGTTTTCATTTTCAGGTTTCACTCTGTTTTCTCCTATAGGGATACATGTATTTGGAACTCTAAATCAAACACGTTTGTGCTAGCTCTTTGAAACATGACACAAGAAAGCAGTTTTTAGTTCTATCTCTATGGTTTGTTTGCTGTTGATGTAGCCCTAAGCAGAGACTGGCGAAAATCACTTTCATGGAAAGTGGTTGCCAAGCTTCCAAAAAACTACGAGTTGCCTGAAATCTCAGCAAACATTTTTTCACCCAATCTTGATGATTCCTTCAGGTAAAGATCCGTACACCAAAACCACTTGGCTTACCAAATTTCGTTCTTCTAGGTTAAATCGTTCGTTTGCAGTAACCGTTTTCATGTTTAGGTTTCACTCTGTTTTCTCCTATAGGGATACATGTATTTGGAACTCTAAATCAAACACGGTTTGTGCTAGCTCTTTGAAACATGACACAATAAAGCAGTTTAAAGTTCTATCTCTATTCTTTGTTTGCTGTTGATGTAGCCCTAAGCAGAGACTGGCGTAAATCACTTTCATGGAAAGGGGTTGCCAAGCTTCCATAAAACTACGAGTTGCCTGAAATCTCAGCAAACATTTTTTCACCCAATCTGATGATTCTTTCAGGTAATGATCAGTACACAAAAACCACTTGGCTCACCAAATTTCGTTCTTCAAGGTTAAACCGTTCGTTTGCAGGAACCGTTTACATTTTCAGGTTTCACTCTGTTTTCTCATATAGGGACACATGTATTTAGAACTCTAAATCAAACACGGTTTGTGCTAGCTCTTTGAAACTTGACACAATAAAGCCGTTTTTAGTTCTATCTCTATGGTTTGTTTGCTGTTGATGTAGCCCTAAGCAGAGACTGGCGAAAATCACTTTCATGGAAAGTGGTTGCCAAGCTTCCAAAAAACTACGAGTTGCCTGAAATCTCAGCAAACATTTTTTCACCCAATCTTGATGATTCTTTCAGGTAAAGATCCGTACACCAAAACCACTTGGCTTACCAAATTTCGTTCTTCTAAGTTAAATCGTTCGTTTGCAGTAACCGTTTTCATTTTTAGGTTTCACTCTGTTTTCTCCTATAGGGATACATGTATTTGGAACTCTAAATCAAACACGGTTTGTGCTAGCTCTTTGAAACATGACACAATAAAGCAGTTTAAAGTTCTATCTCTATTCTTTGTTTGCTGTTGATGTAGCCCTAAGCAGAGACTGGCGTAAATCACTTTCATGGAAAGGGGTTGCCAAGCTTCCATAAAACTACGAGTTGCCTGAAATCTCAGCAAACATTTTTTCACCCAATCATGATGATTCTTTCAGGTAATGATCAGTACACCAAAACCACTTGGCTCACCAAATTTCATTCTTCTAGGTTAAACCGTTCATTTGCAGTAACTGTTTTCATTTTTAGGTTTCACTCTGTTTTCTCCTATAGGGATACATGTATTTGGAACTCTAAAACAAACACGGTTTGTGCTAGCTCTTTGAAACTTGACACAATAAAGCAGTTTCAAGTTCTATCTCTATGGTTTGTTTGCTGTTGATGTAGCCCTAAGCAGAGACTGGCGAAAATCACTTTCATGGAAAGGGGTTGCCAAGATTCCAAAAAACTACGAGTTGCCTGAAATCTCAGCAAACATTTTTTCACCCAATCATGATGATTCTTTCAGGTAATGATCAGTACACCAAAACCACTTGGCTCACCAAATTTCATTCTTCTAGGTTAAACCGTTCGTTTGCAGTAACTGTTTTCATTTTTAGGTTTCACTCTGTTTTCTCCTATAGGGATACATGTATTTGGAACTCTAAAACCAACACGGTTTTTGCTAGCTCTTTGAAACTTGACACAATAAAGCAGTTTCAAGTTCTATCTCTATGCTTTGTTTGCTGTTGATATAGCCCTAAGCAGAGACTGGCGAAAATCACTTTCATGGAAAGGGGTTGCCAAGCTTCCAAAAAACTACGAGTTGCCTGAAATCTCAGCAAACATTTTCTCATCCAATCTTGAAGATTTTTTCAGGTAATGATCAGTACACCAAATCCACTTGGCTCACCAAATTTCGTTCTTCTAGGTTAAACCGTTCGTTTGCAGTAACCGTTTTCATTTTTAGGTTTCACTGTGTTTTCTCCTATAGGGATACATGTATTTGGAACTCTAAATCAAACACTGTTTGTGCTAGCTCTTTGAAACTTGACACAATAAAGCAGTTTCCAGTTCTATCTCTATGCTTTGTTTGCTGTTGATGTAGCCCTAAGCAGAGACTGGCGAAAATCACTTTCATGGAAAGGGGTTGCCAAGCTTCCAAAAAACTACGAGTTTCCTGAAATCTCACCAAACGTTTTTTCACCCAATCTTGATGATTCTTTCAGGAAATGATCAGTACACCAAAACCACTTGGCTCACCAAATTTCGTTCTTTTAGGTTAAACCGTTCGTTTGCAGTAACCGTTTTCATTTTTAGGTTTTACTCTGTTTTCTCCTATAGGGATACATGTATTTGGAACTCTAAATAAAAAACGGTTTGTGCTAGCTCTTTGAAACTTGACACAATAGAGCAGTTTCAAGTTCTATCTCTATGGTTTGTTTGCTGTTGATGTAGCCCTAATCAGAGACTGGCGAAAATCACTTTCATGGAAAGGGGTTGCCAAGCTTCCAAAAAACTACGAGTTGCCTGAAATCTCACCAAACATTTTTTCACCCAATCTTGATGATTCTTTCAGGTAATGATCAGCACACCAAAACCACTTGGCTCACCAAATTTCGTTCTTCTAGGTTAAACCGTTCGTTTGCAGTAACCGTTTCATTTTTAGGTTTCACTCTGTTTTCTCCTATAGGGATACATGTATTTGGAACTCTAAATCAAACACGGTTTGTGCTAGCTCTTTGAAACTTGAAACAATAAAGCAGTTTCAAATTCTATCTCTATGCTTTGTTTGCTGTTGATGTAGCCCTAAGCAGAGACTGGCGAAAATCACTTTCATGGAAAGGCGTTGCCAAGCTTCCAAAAAACTACGAGTTGCCTGAAATCTCAGCAAACATTTTTTCACCCAATCTTGATGATTCTTTCAGGTAATGATCAGTACACCAAAACCACTTGGCTCACCAAATTTCGTTTTTCTAGGTTAAACCGTTCGTTTGCAGTAACCGTTTTCATTTTTAGGTTTCACTCTGTTTTCTCCTATAGGGATACATGTATTTGGAACTCTCAATCAAACACGGTTTGTGCTAGCTCTTTGAAACTTGACACAATAAAGCAGTTTCAAGTTCTATCTCTATGCTTTGTTTGCTGTTGATGTAGCTCTAAGCAGAGACTGGCGAAAATCACTTTCATGGAAAGGGGTTGCCAAGCTTCCAAAAAACTACGAGTTTCCTGGAATCTCAGCAAACATTTTTTCACCCAATCTTGATGATTCTTTCAGGTAATGATCAGTACACCAAAACCACTTGGCTCACCAAATTTCGTTCTTCTAGGTTAAACCGTTCGTTTGCAGTAACCGTTTGCATTTTTAGGTTTTACTCTGTTTTCTCCTATAGGGATACATGTATTTGGAACTCTAAATCAAACACGGTTTGTGCTAGCTCCTTGAAACTTGATACAATAAAGCAGTTTCAAGTTCTATCTCTATTCTTTGTTTGCTGTTGATGTAGCCCTGTGGTGAGCCGTTCCTGCGGACTGTGGTCGCCATTACATGATGGCGCTGCCTCCGTTGTGGTCTGTGAAGGACAACTCCATATCCAAGAGAGTTGGCGTGTTCCCAGCTCCTTATCAGAGAAAGTTGGCGTGTCATTTTCTAGCACCCTGTGAGAAGGGTACACGTGGCAGCTTTGCATTGGGGTTCGAGGTGCTTTATTAAGGCTGGGAGGGGCATCCAATTATTATTCCGGGTAGTAAAAGAATCATTAGAAGAATATCAAGGGCCTGAATAAACTGCTGAAAGAAGATTCCTGAGTCGCGTCTTCCTTGCGGGCAAGGGGGTCGTGACAAGTGGTGCCGAGACCCGGGAGAAAAGAAACAAAGAAACACCCAGGAACCAGAACTTTCAGCAGTCAGGGAGGCGCGCCGGTAAGTCCCAGGTAAGGTGGGACCCGCTGTTAAAAAGCGGAGGCTCCTCTATACATAAAGAGGGAGCGTTAAAAGGTACCTGCTCCTCTGTAAAAAGAGAGGGCGTTACATCTCATAGCAATTGCACTCTGTATTTTCGTTTTTGTTTTCTGTGTATGTTCGTTTTGTTTTGTGTACTTTCACTTTCGATTTCTGTGTTTTCTTGTGTTGCGTTATGGGTGCTGTGACTTCAAGTCCACTCCTTCTAGCCCTCGATGGCCTTTTACGTTCCAAGGGACTGGAGGTGAAGCATCGCACCTTGGAAAAATTTTTACAGAGGGTAGATACAGCTGCACCGTGGTTTGCATTTTCAGGCAGCCTCACTACACCCAGCTGGGATAAATTAGGCAAAGACCTTGACTTTGCTCGTGAGCAGGGCATGCTAGAGGGCGGGGTGTTACCCCTCTGGAAGATGGTCCGTAGTTGTCTTACGGATGGCCGATGCCAAGAAGCGCTTGTTAAAGGGCAAGAGGTTTTAGAACAATTACATGAGGAAAAATCAGAAACAACAGAGAGCGAAGTGTCTCAGGAAGAGGGGAGTTTGCGGGGCGTGGAGAACGGGAGGAGACTGTATCCAGATCTCAGTGTGCTGCGCACGCCCCCATGTGAAAGTGGGTCAGAGGTAGAAGATAATGAAGAGGAGGAGCTGGAGACGCTGTCTCGGCAGTTAGGGAGTTTAGGTACAGGGAACAGAGATAAGCAAGGGCTCAAGAACGGCGGCCTCCCGATCCGCCTCCGTATGGCGGGGGTGTTTCAGGACGAAGTTTCCACGCCCAAACAAAGAGGGCTGCCGCTGCTTTCCTCTGTTCCTCAGGGCTGGCATATCATTGCTATTGACATTAAAGACTGTTTCTTTTCTATTCCTTTGCATCCTAAGGACTCACAGCGTTTTGCCTTCACCCTTCCCTCGTGTAATCACGAGGAACCAGATCAAAGGTTTGAGTGGGTTGTTTTACCACAGGGAATGTCTAACAGTCCTACGATTTGCCAGATGTATGTAGGGAAGGCACTCGCACCTCTCAGACAACAATATCCTTCCATCAAGATTATTCATTATATGGATGATGTATTATTGGCAGCCAAATTAGAACAGTCAGTTTATGAGGCCTATAAAGACTTGGTGAAGTTGTTAGCTCAGTATGGATTACATATTGCACCTGAGAAGGTTCAAACAGGGGATTCTATTCAGTATTTGGGAGCGACGATTGGATATAACATATTAAAACCACAAAAAGTTACTATAAGAACTCAAGATCTCCAAACTTTAAATGATTTTCAAAAACTGTTGGGAGATGTTAATTGGATAAGAGGTTATTTACATATTCCTAATATCGTGCTCCAGCCTTTGTATGCTATTCTTAAGGGTGATCCAGATCTTACTTCCCCTCGTACCCTCACTAAAGAGGCCAGAGCGGCCCTTATAAAAGTAGAAGAAGCTATACAACATGCTACTCTATGCAGGCTCCAGAGTGATAAACCTTTCCAGTTATGTGTGCTTGCCACTATGCGGCAGCCTACTGGAGTACTGTGGCAAGATGGGCCTTTACTATGGATCCACCCACATGTATCCCCAGGAAAATCTTTAGAATACTATCCTGATGCTGTTGCAGCGTTAGCACTTAGAGGGATTCAACAGAGCATTCAATTTTTTGGACAAGCACCTTCTTCTCTTATCATACCCTATTCTAAAGTTCAAACTAATGTTTTGTGTGCTACTCTAGACAACTGGGCTATTCTATGTTGCTCGTTTCAGGGGGATATTGATAATCATTACCCTTCTCATCCATTACTCCATTTTGTTAAAGAACATCCCATAATTTTCCCTAAAGTAACTTCACCCACTCCAATTCCAGGGGCTGTTAATATTTTTACTGATGGCTCTAAGTCTGGAATGGGAGCTTATGTGATTAATGACTCTCCCCCTGTCCAGCATCAATTTGCTCCTGGAAATCCACAATGGGTAGAACTGCAAATTGTCATTGAAGTTTTTAAACAGTGTTCTTTTCCTTTCAATCTCATTTCGGACTCCATCTATGTGGTGCAGGCGCTCAAAATTTTGGAGGCTGTAGGAGCTATTAGTGACACCCATGCTGTGTCTGCTTACTTTAATCAGCTTCAACAGCTTATCCGTAGCCGTACTGCCCCCTTCTATCGAATGCACATTCGGGCTCACACCTCTCTTCCTGGCCCGTTATCACAGGGTAATGCCTGTGCTGACTCAGCAACTAGAAGCCAGTTGGTATGCTTGGCCTCCTCCTTAGAAGAAGCTAAATTGTTTCACCACAACTTTCATGTCAATGCTATGACGCTGCGTAGACGTTTTTCCATCTCCAGAGCAGATGCTTGTCAGATAGTATTACAATGTCCCCATTGTGTCACATTTCTTCATCCTCCTACTTATGGTGTAAACCCACGAGGATTGAAGCCATTGGTCGTCTGGCAAATGGACGTAACTCACGTGCCTGACTTTGGTAACCTCAAATATGTACATGTTTCTATTGACACATACTCTGGAATTATTCATGCTTCTGCTTTATCGGGAGAAAAGGCACGTAATGTTATTGCTCATTGCTTAGAGGCATGGGCAGCATGGGGTGCACCTGCATCCCTTAAGACTGATAATGGACCTGCTTATACTGGCAGACAGTTTACATCTTTTTGTTCTACTATGGGAGTACAACTTGCTCATGGGTTGCCTTACAATCCTCAAGGGCAAGGCATTGTTGAACGTGCCCACCGCACCTTAAAAGAAACCTTAGGAAAACAAAAAGGGGGAATAGGAGTTGACCACACTCCTAAAGAACACCTGTCCTTAGCTCTTTTTACCATTAATTTTTTGAATTTGGATATTCATGGCCGCTCTGCGGCCGATAGACATGTGTCCCCTCAGCCCTCTGTGACTGGCTATGTTAAGTGGAAGGATGTTCTTACGGGCCAATGGAACGGCCCTGACCCCATGCTGACATGGGCACGAGGATCTGTATGTGTTTTTCCCCAGGATCGCACGGAGCCGCTGTGGATCCCTGAACGCCTGACAAGAAGAGTCTCGAGATCTACTAACCAGCAGCAGGAGGTGCCACAACAGCCCCATGATGAGGAGCTTCATTCTGATGAGTGCTCTGGCTCTGATGCTGGTGCCAACGGTACAGATGGCACCAATGCAGTGGTGGGCAGTGGCACGGGCATGGCCAATGCCAATGCCAGTTCATAGTAATTCTAGTGTCCTCCCCACTCTTTTTTCTACCTCATGTGAGATGTCTGCTCCTTGTACCTCTCCTAGGGGGGACATGGAAAATATTTTTAATCAGTCTCAAGTTAATCTCACAGGAGTTTTTTGTTTCAGTCTTGGGAACACTAATTGTATTAGCCTTAAGACCAAAAATTTGACTAACTGGGAGGACCCATTGCGGTCCAGTCGAGTCTCAGGGAGTATTCTCAGTGCTGTATTGAGCCAAGTAGTTTCAGGGAAGCAATCAGGCTCAGGGACCCCCGCAAATAGTTCTGTTTTAAACATAACTACTTTAGCTATTATCTCCGAGGTACTAATCCCAATGCCTCCTTCTTCTAATAGTACTTGCTATGCCACTCATTTCAAGGCCTCTCCTTACTGTACCCCTAATTTTGGTTTTCCCCCAACATTTACACCTTGTCAGGATCATTCTTGGGAGAAACATCAAGTTGCTAAAGGTTTCTCCTTTTCCCCCCCTCTGAAGAGATATGTTTATAACTTTAACAACAATGCCAACTCCTCTACAGGAACAGGTTGGTCCTGGTTTCAATGGCTCATTTCCAATGAGAAGGGGGCTTCAGCCGATATTTCCGCATTGGCTCAATTACTAGGAGCCAAAAGTTGGCTGGCTAATGTTTCTGGCACTACTAAGGAGAGTGAACGAGGTAATAGGCTTACATCTGTTTCGTTCAACTCTCTGTTACATTATGCCACATTGCCTCCTGCAATGGTCTGTATCCAATCCCCGTTCCTGTTCCTTTTAGCTAATCACACCTCGTCGGGGATGCTGGATTGTTCTCATACTACCTGTTTCTTATCTGAGTGTTGGAATGGTTCTTGGACTGTAGCAGTGGTTATGAAAATTCCAACTTTTGTCCCAATACCAGTCACTGCGGATCCAGATAAATTTCCTATTGTAGAGCTACTTAGAGTCCGCAGAGATTTTGGAATCACAGCAGCTATAGTGACAGCTGTGGCGGCATCTGCTGCTGCAGCAGTTACGGCCGGAGTAGCCATGGCCAGTCAAGTACAAACTGCTGCCACTATTAATCAAGTTGTTCAACAAACGTCCACTATACTTGAATCGCAAAATGCGATTAATCAACATATTTTGTCAGGGATTTTAGCTACCAACCAGAGAATAGATTTTCTTCAAGCTCAGGTAGAAGAATTGGCTGACCTAGTACTTTTAGGCTGCATTGACCAACGTGCACATTTATGTATAACCTCTGTCAGATTTAATGATTCCAGGAATGCTTCCCACATCATTGGTGGATATCTGGCCGGGAATTGGTCCATGGAAGCGGAAGACATGATCCAGTCTCAACTAACCCAGATAGCTGTCTTGAATAGTACCCGTGTCGATCCCGTGACTCTGGGTCAATTCACCAATTGGATATCTTCTGCTTTTTCCTTTTTTAAAGAGTGGGTGGGAGTAGGCATTTTTGGTGCACTGTGTTGTTTTGGTATGTTCCTCTGTTTGTGGTTTCTCTGTCGCCTTAAGGTTCGTAGTGCTCAAGATAAGGCTATGATCATACAAGCTCTTGCTGCTTTAGAAACTGGCAACTCGCCACAGGTCTGGCTTGCGCATCTTAAGCACTAAACTTTTGACATGGTCATTGCACCCCAAGTTATTATAACATTGCACTGGGATTGACATGTCTTTCCTCGTTATTCTCTTAGTGTCAGAAAGCCCTTGCACTCTGCCGGTCTTGCTACCATTGCATGCAGATGGGTTTCTACACTAGTGCCTTTGACATGGTCGTTGCACCCCAAGTTATTATAACATTGCACTGGGTACGACATGTCCTTCTTTTGTCTTTCTCTTAGTGCTGGAGAGCCCTTGCACTCTGCGGGTCTTGTTGCCATTGCACGCAGAAGGGTTTCCACACTGGTCTTTATCTATCACTTTAAAGTCCGTGCCTTTCTTTCAGGGTGCTGCCAACTTGTTTGTAGTTGTACTTCTGCATGGCCACAGTTCAGCCTCAGCTATTCCCTCTTACTCACCATCGTCACGATACAGGATGCGAGGCAAGGCACTGCACTTGAGTGATCCATTGAGAAGAGGGACCTCAAGGGGAGCATGTCCTATTGCATGCGGGTTTGACGTGTCTCCGCCCCGCCCCACGAAAAAAGGTGTCGGCTGATATGGTGTCAGGTCTGGGGAAGGCGCCCCCTGGGGCTGGCCCATACTATGCAGCCACTTTTGCACAGTGGGATAGGACCTCTACTCTCGCCTGTATTGTCTTAGTGAAACAAAAAGGGGGAGCTGTGGTGAGCCGTTCCTGCGGACTGTGGTCGCCATTACATGATGGCGCTGGCTCCGTTGTGGTCTGTGAAGGACAACTCCATATCAAAGAGAGTTGGCGTGTTCCCAGCTCCTTATCAGAGAAAGTTGGCGTGTCATTTTCTAGCACCCTGTGAGAAGGGTACACGTGGCAGCTTTGCATTGGGGTTCGAGGTGCTTTATTAAGGCTGGGAGGGGCATCCAATTATTATTCCGGGTAGTAAAAGAATCATTAGAAGAATATCAAGGGCCTGAATAAACTGCTGAAAGAAGATTCCTGAGTCGCGTCTTCCTTGCGGGAAAGGGGGTCGTGACATAGCCGTAAGCAGAGACTGGCGTAAATCACTTTCATGGAAAGGGGTTGCCAAGCTTCCATAAAACTACGAGTTGCCTGAAATCTCAGCAAACATTTTTTCACCCAATCATGATGATTCTTTCAGGTAATGATCAGTACACCAAAACCACTTGGCTCACCAAATTTCATTCTTCTAGGTTAAACCGTTCGTTTGCAGTAACTGTTTTCATTTTTAGGTTTAACTCTGTTTTCTCCTATAGGGATACATGTATTTGGAACTCTAAAACAAACACGGTTTGTGCTAGCTCTTTGAAACTTGACACAATAAAGCAGTTTCAAGTTCTATCTCTATGCTTTGTTTGCTGTTGATGTAGCCCTAAGCAGAGACAGGCGAAAATCACTTTCATGGAAAGGGGTTGCCAAGCTTCCAAAAAACTACGAGTTGCCTGAAATCTCAGCAAACATTTTCTCACCCAATCTTGAAGATTTTTTCAGGTAATGATCAGTACACCAAAACCACTTGGCTCACCAAATTTCATTCTTCTAGGTTAAACCGTTCGTTTGCAGTAACCGTTTTCATTTTTAGGTTTCACTGTGTTTTCTCCTATAGGGATACATGTATTTGGAACTCTAAATCAAACACGGTTTGTGCTAGCTCGTTGAAACTTGACACAATAAAGCAGTTTCCAGTTCTATCTCTATGCTTTGTTTGCTGTTGATGTAGCCCTAAGCAGAGACTGGCGAAAATCACTTTCATGGAAAGGGATTGCCAAGCTTCCAAAAAACTACGAGTTTCCTGAAATCTCAGCAAACGTTTTTTCACCCAATCTTGATGATTCTTTCAGGAAATGATCAGTACACCAAAACCACTTGGCTCACCAAATTTCGTTCTTCTAGGTTACACCGTTCGTTTGCAGTAACCGTTTTCATTTTTAGGTTTTACTCTGTTTTCTCCTATAGGGATACATGTATTTGGAACTCTAAATAAAAAACGGTTTATGCTAGCTCTTTGAAACTTGACACAATAGAGCAGTTTCAAGTTCTATCTCTATGGTTTGTTTGCTGTTGATGTAGCCCTAATCAGAGACTGGCGAAAATCACTTTCATGGAAAGGGGTTGCCAAGCTTCCAAAAAACTACGAGTTGCCTGAAATCTCAGCAAACATTTTTTCACCCAATCTTGATGATTCTTTCAGGAAATGATCAGTACACCAAAACCACTTGGCTCACCAAATTTTGTTCTAGGTTACACCGTTCGTTTGCAGTAACCGTTTTCATTTTTAGGTTTTACTCTGTTTTCTCCTATAGGGATACATGTATTTGGAACTCTAAATAAAAAACGGTTTGTGCTAGCTCTTTGAAACTTAACACAATAAAGCAGTTTCAAGTTCTATCTCTATGGTTTGTTTGCTGTTGATGTAGCCCTAATCAGAGACTGGCGAAAATCACTTTCATGGAAAGGGGTTGCCAAGCTTCCAAAAAACTACGAGTTGCCTGAAATCTCAGCCAACATTTTTTCACCCAATATTGATGATTCTTTCAGGTAATGATCAGCACACCAAAACCACTTGGCTCACCAAATTTCGTTCTTCTAGGTTAAACCGTTCGTTTGCAGTAACCGTTTCATTTTTAGGTTTCACTCTGTTTTCTCCTATAGGGATACATGTATTTGGAACTCAAAATCAAACACGGTTTGTGCTAGCTCTTTGAAACTTGACACAATAAAGCAGTTTTAAATTCTATCTCTATGCTTTGTTTGCTGTTGATGTAGCCCTAAGCAGAGACTGGCGAAATTCACTTTCATGGAAAGGGGTTGCTAAGCTTCCAAAAAACTACGAGTTGCCTGAAATCTCAGCAAACATTTTTTCACCCAATCTTGATGATTCTTTCAGGTAATGATCAGTACACCAAAACCACTTGGCTCACCAAATTTAGTTTTTTTAGGTTAAACCGTTCGTTTGCAGTAACCGTTTCATTTTTAGGTTTCACTCTGTTTTCTCCTATAGGGATACATGTATTTGGAACTCTAAATCAAACACGGTTTGTGCTAGCTCTTTGAAACTTGACACAATAAAGCAGTTTCCAGTTCTATCTCTATGCTTTGTTTGCTGTTGATGTAGCCCTAAGCAGAGACTGGCGTAAATCACTTTCATGGAAAGGGGTTGCCAAGCTTCCAAGAAACTACGAGTTGCCTGAAATCTCAGCAAACATTTTTTCACCCAATCTTGATGATTCTTTCAGGTAATGATCAGTACACCAAAACCACTTGGCTCACCAAATTTCGTTCTTCTAGGTTAAACCGTTCGTTTGCAGTAACCGTTTCATTTTTAGGTTTCACTCTGTTTTCTCCTATAGGGATACATGTATTTGGAACTCTAAATCAAACACGGATTGTGCTAGCTCTTTGAAACTTGAAACAATAAAGCAGTTTCAAATTCTATCTCTATGCTTTGTTTGCTGTTGATGTAGCCCTAAGCAGAAACTGGCGAAAATCACTTTCATGGAAAGGGGTTGCCAAGCTTCCAAAAAACTACGAGTTGCCTGAAATCTCAGCAAACATTTTTTCACCCAATCTTGATGATTCTTTCAGGTAATGATCAGTACACCAAAACCACTTGGCTCACCAAATTTCGTTTTTCTAGGTTAAACCGTTCGTTTGCAGTAACCGTTTTCATTTTTAGGTTTCACTCCGTATTCTCCTATAGGGATACATGTATTTGGAACTCTAAATCAAACACGGTTTGTGCTAGCTCTTTGAAACTTGACACAATAAAGCAGTTTCCAGTTCTATCTCTATGCTTTGTTTGCTGTTGATGTAGCCCTAATCAGAGACTGGCGAAAATCACTTTCATGGAAAGGGGTTGCCAAGCTTCCAAAAAACTACGAGTTGCCTGAAATCTCAGCAAACATTTTTTCACCCAATCTTGATGATTCTTTCAGGAAATGATCAGTACACCAAAACCACTTGGCTCACCAAATTTTGTTCTAGGTTACACCGTTCGTTTGCAGTAACCGTTTTCATTTTTAGGTTTTACTCTGTTTTCTCCTATAGGGATACATGTATTTGGAACTCTAAATAAAAAACGGTTTGTGCTAGCTCTTTGAAACTTAACACAATAAAGCAGTTTCAAGTTCTATCTCTATGGTTTGTTTGCTGTTGATGTAGCCCTAATCAGAGACTGGCGAAAATCACTTTCATGGAAAGGGGTTGCCAAGCTTCCAAAAAACTACGAGTTGCCTGAAATCTCAGCCAACATTTTTTCACCCAATATTGATGATTCTTTCAGGTAATGATCAGCACACCAAAACCACTTGGCTCACCAAATTTCGTTCTTCTAGGTTAAACCGTTCGTTTGCAGTAACCGTTTCATTTTTAGGTTTCACTCTGTTTTCTCCTATAGGGATACATGTATTTGGAACTCAAAATCAAACACGGTTTGTGCTAGCTCTTTGAAACTTGACACAATAAAGCAGTTTTAAATTCTATCTCTATGCTTTGTTTGCTGTTGATGTAGCCCTAAGCAGAGACTGGCGAAATTCACTTTCATGGAAAGGGGTTGCTAAGCTTCCAAAAAACTACGAGTTGCCTGAAATCTCAGCAAACATTTTTTCACCCAATCTTGATGATTCTTTCAGGTAATGATCAGTACACCAAAACCACTTGGCTCACCAAATTTAGTTTTTTTAGGTTAAACCGTTCGTTTGCAGTAACCGTTTTCATTTTTAGGTTTCACTCTGTTTTCTCCTATAGGGATACATGTATTTGGAACTCTAAATCAAACACGGTTTGTGCTAGCTCTTTGAAACTTGACACAATAAAGCAGTTTCCAGTTCTATCTCTATGCTTTGTTTGCTGTTGATGTAGCCCTAAGCAGAGACTGGCGTAAATCACTTTCATGGAAAGGGGTTGCCAAGCTTCCAAGAAACTACGAGTTGCCTGAAATCTCAGCAACATTTTTTCACCCAATCTTGATGATTCTTTCAGGTAATGATCAGTACACCAAACCACTTGGCTCACCAAATTTCGTTCTTCTAGGTTAAACCGTTCGTTTGCAGTAACCGTTTCATTTTTAGGTTTCACTCTGTTTTCTCCTATAGGGATACATGTATTTGGAACTCTAAATCAAACACGGATTGTGCTAGCTCTTTGAAACTTGAAACAATAAAGCAGTTTCAAATTCTATCTCTATGCTTTGTTTGCTGTTGATGTAGCCCTAAGCAGAAACTGGCGAAAATCACTTTCATGGAAAGGGGTTGCCAAGCTTCCAAAAAACTACGAGTTGCCTGAAATCTCAGCAAACATTTTTTCACCCAATCTTGATGATTCTTTCAGGTAATGATCAGTACACCAAAACCACTTGGCTCACCAAATTTCGTTTTTCTAGGTTAAACCGTTCGTTTGCAGTAACCGTTTTCATTTTTAGGTTTCACTCCGTATTCTCCTATAGGGATACATGTATTTGGAACTCTAAATCAAACACGGTTTGTGCTAGCTCTTTGAAACTTGACACAATAAAGCAGTTTCCAGTTCTATCTCTATGCTTTGTTTGCTGTTGATGTAGCCCTAAACAGAGACTGGCGAAAATCACTTTCATGGAAAGGGGTTGCCAAGCTTCCAAAAAACTACGAGTTTCCTGAAATCTCAGCAAACGTTTTTTCACCCAATCTTGATGATTCTTTCAGGAAATGATCAGTACACCAAAACCACTTGGCTCACCAAATTTTGTT
>NW_027523850.1:0-39787 GCF_052094955.1 Ictidomys tridecemlineatus | reverse complement strand
AACAGTCATTCTACACCCCAGTCTACAACTTCTGATCTCTGCAACAGTCATTCTACACCCCAGTCTCCAAACTCTGCTCACCCTAACAATACTCCCGCAATCCAGTTCCAACCTCTGTTCTCTACAAAAGTTCTTCTGTACCCCAGTCTCCAACCTCTGCTCTCTGTAACAGTCCTTCTGTACCGCAGTCTCCACCCTCTGTTCTCCGTAAAAGTCTTTATGCATCCCAGAATCCAACCTCTGCTTTCTGTATCAGTCGTTTTACAACAAAGTCTCGAAACTCTGCTCACTGTAAAAGTCCTTCTACAACTCAGTCTGCAACATCTGCTCTCAGCAACAGTCCTTCTGCACCTCAGTCTCCAACCTGTGCTCTCTGTAAGGGTCCTTCTGAGCCCGAGTATCCAACCTCTGCTTTCTGTATCAGTTTTTTTGCACCCCAGTCTCCAACCTCTGCTCTCAGTAACAATTATTCTGCACCTCAGTCTCCAACCTCTGCTCTCTGCAACGATCCATCTGAACCTCAGTCTCCAAACTCTTCTCTCTGTAACAGTGCTTCTGCACCTCACTCTCCAACCTCTGCTCTCTGTAACATCCTTCTGCAACCCAGTATTCAAACTCTGTTCTCTGTAACAGTCCTTCTACACCACAGTGTCCAAACTTTGCTTTCTGTATCAGGCCTTCTGCACTCCAGTCTTCAACCTCTAATTTCTGTATTAGTTTTTCTGCATCCCAGTCCCCAAACTCTGGTCTCTGCAACGATCCTTCTGCACCACAGTCTTCAACCTCTGTTCTCTTCAACACTTCTTCTGCACCCCAGTCTCTAAACTCTGCTCTCTGAAACAGTCCTTCTGTTCTGCAGTCTCCAAACTCTGTTTCTTTAAGGGTCCTTCTGCACCCCAGTTTTCAACCTCTGCTTTCTGTATCAGTCCTTCTGCACCACAGTCTCCAAACTCTGCTCTCTTAACAGTTCTTCTGCACCTCAGTTTGCAACGTCTGCTCTCTGCAATAGTCCTACTGCACCCCAGTCTCCAAACACTGCTCTCTGCAACAGTCCTTCTGCACCCCAGTCTCCAACATCTGCTCTCTACAACATTCTTTCTCCACCCCAGTCTCCAATCTCATCTCTTTGCAACAGTCCTTCTGCAGCCCAGTCTCCAACCTCTGCTCTCCATAGCAGTCCTTCTGCACTTCAGTCTCCGAACTCTTCTCTCTGCATCAGTCCTTCGGCACCCCAATCTCCAATCTCTATTCTCTGCAACAGTTTTTCTCCACCCCAGTCTCCAACCTCTGCTCTCTGCAACAGTTTTTCTGCACCCCAATCTCAAACCTCTACTCGCTTCAACTGTCCATCTGAACACCAGTCTCAAACCTCTGCTCTGTGCAATAGTCCTTCTGCACACCAGTCTCAAACCTCTACTCTCTACAACAGTCCTTCTTCACCCAGCCGCCAAACTCTGCTTTCTGTATCAGTCCTTCTGCACTCAAGTCTCTAACCTCTGCTCTCTGTAACAATCCTTCTACACCCAAGTATCCAACCTCTGCACTCATCAACAGTCCTTCTGCACCTCAGTCTCCAACCGCTGCTCTCTGCAACAGTCTGTCTGCACCCCAGTCTCCAAAATCTGCTCTCTACAACAGTCTTTTCCACTTCAGTCTCCACCATCTGCTCTCTGTAACGACCTTTTGTACTTCAGTCTCAAACCTCTGCTCTCTGTAACGGTTTTTCTGCACCCCAGTCTCCAAACTCTACTTTCTGTATCAGTCCTTCTGCACCCCGGTCTCTAAACTCGGCTCTCTTTAACAGTCCTTCGGCACCTCAAACTCAAATTCTGCTTTCTGCAACAGTCCTACTGCACCCCAATCTCCAACCTCTGCTCTCTGCAACAGTCCTTCTGCACCTCAGTGTTCAAATTCTGCTCTCTGTAGGATCTTTCTGAAACCCAGTCTCTAACCTCTGCTATCGGCAATGGTCGACCTGCACCCAACTCTTTAAACTCTGTTCTCTTCAACAGTTATTCTGCACCCCAGTCTCCAACCTCTGATTACTGTAACAGTCCTTCTGTACTGCAGTATTCAACCTCTTTTCTCTGTAAGTGTCCTTCTTCACCCCAGTCTCTAAAATCTGCTCTCTGCAAGAGACCTTTTGCACCCCAGTCTCTAACCTCTGCTCTCTGCAACATTTCTTCTTCACCGCAGTCTCAAAACTGTGCTCTTTGTAACTGTCCTTCTGCACCCCACTCTCCAACATCTGCTCTGTGTAACAGCCATTTTGTACTGCAGTCTCCAACCTCTGCTCTCCGTAACTGTCGTCTTGCACCCCAGACTCTAACCTCTGCTTTCTGTATCAGTCGTTCTGTACTCAAGTCTCAAAACTCTGCTCTCTGTAACAGTCTTTATGAACCTCAGTCTTCAAATTCTGCTCTCTGCAACAGTCCTTCTGCACCCCAATCTACACCCTCTGCTCTCTGCAACAGTCCTTCTACACCCAAGTCTCCAAACTCTGCTCTTCAACAGTTCTTCTGTACCTCTGTCTCCAAACTCTGCTCTCTGCATTGGTCTTTCTTCACCTCAGTCTCCAATCTCTATTCTCTGTAACAGTCTTTCTGCACCTCAGTATCCAACCTCTGCTGTCTGTAAGATCCTTCTGCAACCCAATCCCCAAACTCTGCTCTCTGTAACAGTCCTACTGCACCCCTTCTCCTAATTCTGCAATCTGTAACAGGCGTTCTGCACCGCAGTCTACAATCTCTGCTCTCTGGAATGATCATTCTGCACCCAAGTCTCCAACCTTTTCTCTCTGCAACAGTCTTTCTGCACCCCAGTCTCGAACATCAGCTGTCTGCAATAGTCCTTCTGCACCTGAGTCTGAATACTCTGCTCTCTGCAACGATCCTTCTGCACCCCAGTCTCCAAACTCTGTTCTATGTAACACTCCTTCTGCACGTCAGTCTCAAAACTCTGCTCTCTGTAAGATCCATCTACTACCCAGTCTCCAAACTCTGCTCACTGTAACAATCCTCGTGCACCCCAGTCTTTAACCTTTTCTCTCTTTAACAGGCCTTCTACACCCAAATCTCCAACCTCTGCAATGTGCAACTGTCCTTCTGCACCCCAGTCTTTAAACTCTGTTCTCCAAAACAGTTCTTCTGTACCACAGTCTTCAACCTCTCTTCTCTGTAAGGGTCCTTCTTAACCCCAGTCTCCAACCTCTCCTTTCTGTATCAGTCCTTCTGCACTACAGTCTCCAAACTCTGCTCTCAGTTACAGTCCTTCTTCACCTCACTATGCAACTTCTTTTCTCTGCAACAGCCCTTCTGCACCCCAGTCTTCAAACTTGCTCTCTGCAACACTCCTTCTGCAACCCAGTCTCCAAAATTTTCTCTCTGCAACAGACCTTCTGTATTGCAGTCTCAAACCTCTGCTCTCTGTAATGTTTCATCTGCACCCCAGTCTCCAAAATTTGCTTTCTGTATCAGTTTTTCTGAAACCCAGTCTCCAAACTTTGCTCTCTGTAACATTCTTCTGTACCTCAGACTCTAACCTCTGCTCTCTGTAAGATCCTTTGAAACCCAGTTTCCAAACTCTGCTTTCTGCAATAGTCCTTCTGCTCCCCAGTCTTCAACCTCTGTTCTCTACAATAGTTATTCTACACCCCAGTCTCCAAACTCGACTCTGTGTAACGGTACTTCCTCACTGCAGTCTCCAAGCTCTGCTCTCTGTAACAGTCCTTCTGCACCTCAGTCTCCAAATTCTTCTCTTGGCAAAAGTCTTTCTCCACCCCAGTCTCCAACATCTACTCTCAGCAACAGTGTCTGTACCCCAATCTTGAACCTCTCCTCATTGCAACAGTTTTTCTGCACCCCAGTTTACAACCTACTCTCTGCAACAGTCCTTCTGCACCCAAGTCACCAACATCTGATCTCTCCAACAGACCTTCTCCACCATAGTCTCCAACCTCTACTCTCTGTAACAGTCCTTCTGTACTGCAGTTTCCAAACTCTTCTCACTGTAACGGTCCTTCTGCAACCAAGTCTCCACACTGTGCTTTCTGTATCAGTTCTTCTGCACTCCAGTTTCCAACCTCTGCTCTCTGTAACACTCCTTCTGCACCTCGGTCTCCAACCTCTGCTCTCTTCAACAGTCCTTCTACACCCCAGTCTCAGACCTCTGCTCTCTGCAAAAGTTTTTCTACACCCAAGTCTCCAACCTCTACTCTCTGCAATGATTCTTCTGCACCCTAGTCTCCAACGTCTGATCTCTGCATCAGTCCTTCTGCACCAAAGTCTACAACCTCTGGTCTCTATAAGATTCTTCTGCAACCCAGATTCCAAACTCTACTCTCTGTGACATTCTTTCTGCACCCCAGTCTCCAACCTCTACTCTCTGTAACAGTCCTTCTGTTCCGCATTCTTCAAACTCTGCTCTCTGCAACTGTCCTTCTGCACCTCAGGCTCCAAACTCTGCTCTCTGCAAAAGTCCTTCTGCACACAAGTCTCCAAACCTTGCTTTCTGCAACATTTCTTCTTCATTCCAGTCTCTAAACTGTGCTCTCTGTAACTGTCCTTCTGCACCCCACTCTCCAACGTCTGCTCTGTGTAACAGTCCTTCTGTACTGCAGTCTCCAACCTCTGTTCTCTGTAACTGTCCTCGTCCACCCCAGACTCCAACCTCTGCTTTCTGTATCAGTCCTTCTGCACTCAAGTCTCCACCCTCGGCTATCTGTAACAGCACTTATGAACTTCAGTCTTGAAATTCTGTTCTTTGCAACAGTCCTTCTACACTCCAATCTACAACCTCTGCTCTCTACAACAGTCCTTCTACACCCAAGTCTCCAACCTCTGCTCTTCAACAGTCCTTCTACACCTCAGTCTTCAAACTCTGCTCTCTGCATTGGTCTTTTTGCAACTCAGTCTCCAACCTCTACTCACTGTAACAGTCCTTTTACACCTCAGTCTGCAATATCTGCTGTCTGTAAGATCCTTCTGCAATCCAATTCCAAAACTCTGCTCTGTTTAACAGTCTTACTGCACCCCTGCTCCAAATTCTACTCTCTGTAACAGGCCTTCTGCACCCCAGTCTAAAACCTCTGCTCTCTGGTACGATCCTTCTACACCCAAGTGTCCAAACTCTCCTCTCTGCAACAGTCTTCCTGAACCCCAGTCTCCAACATCGGCTCTCTGAATTTGTCCTGCTGCATCTCAGTCTGAAAACTCTGATCTCTTCAATGATCATTCTGCACCCCAGTCTTCAACCTCTGTTCTCTGCAACAGTCCTTCTGCATCCCAGTCTCCAACCTCTGCTCTCTGAAACAGTCCTTCTGCACCTAAGTCTCCAAATTCTGCTTTCTGCAACAGTCCTTCTTCAACCCAGTCTCCAACATCTGCTGTCTGCAACAATCATTCTTCACCCCAGGTTCCAACATCTGATTTCTGTATCAGTCTTGCACCCCAGTCTCCGAAATCTTCTCTCTGTAACAGTCCTTCCTCACCTCAGTCTCCAACCTCTGCTCTCTGCAATCATCCTTCTAAACCACAGACTCAAACCTCTTCTCTCTGCAACACTCCTTCTGCAACCCAGTCTCCAAACTCTGCTCTCTGCAACAGTGCTTCTCTACCCCAGTCCCCAACCTCAGCTACCTGAAAGATGCTTCTGCACCCAAGTCTCCAAACTCTACTCTCTGTAACAATCCTTCTGCACATCAGTCTCCAAACTCTGCTCTCAGCAACGGTCTTTATGCACCCCAGTCTTCAACTTCTGTTCTCTGTTACAGCCCTTCTGTACCACAGTCTTAAACATCTGCTCTCTGTAACAGTGCTTCTGTACTGGAGTCTCGTACCTCTGCTCTCTGTAAAGGTCCTTCTTGACCCCAGTCTCCCACCTGTGCTTTCGGTATCAGTCCTTCTTCACCCCCTTCTCCAAGCTCTGCTCTCTGTAACTTTCCTTCTCCACCTCAGTCTCCAACCTCGGCTCTCTGTATCAGTCCTTCTGCACCCCAGTCTCCAAACTCTGCACTCTGAAACAGTCCTTCTGCACCTCAGTCTTCAAAAACTGCTCTCTGCAACAGACACTCTGCACCCCAGTCTCCAACCTCTGCTCTCTGGAACAGTCCTTCTATACCCCAATCTCGAAAATCGCTCTCTGTAACGATCCTTCTGCACCCCAGTCTCCAAAGTCTATTCTGCAATAGTCTTTCTGAAACCCAGTCTCCAAATTCTGCTCTCTGTAATATCATTCTGTACCCCAGTCTCCAAACTCTGCTTTCTGCAATGGTCCCTCTGCACCCCAGTCTCCAACCTTGTTCTCAAAAACACTTCTTCTGTGCAGCAGTCTTCAACCTCTGTTCTCTGTAAGGGTCCTTCTTCACCCCAGTCTCCAACCTCTGCTTTCTGTATCAGTCCTTCTGCAACATAGTCTCCAAACTCTGCTCTCTGTAACAGTCCTTCTGCACCTCACTCTGCAATCTCTGCTCTTTGCAACAGTTCTTCTCCACCCCAGTATTCAACCTCTACTCTTTCTAACAGTCCTTCTGTACTGCAGTCTCCAACCACTGCTCTCTGCAATGATCCCTCTGCACCTGAGTCTCCAACCTTGTACTCAACAACAGTTCTTCTGTACCGCAGTCTTCAACCTGTGTTCTCTGTAAGGGTTCTTCTCCAACCCAGTCTTTAACCTCTGCTCTCTGTAACGGTCCTTCTGCACCCGATTCTCCACACTCTGTGTTATGTATCAGTCATTCTGCACCCCATTCTCCAACCTCTGCTCTCTGTAACAGTCCTTCTGTACCTCAGACTCCAACCTCTCTTCTCTGCAACAGTTTTACTCTGCCCCAATCTCCAACCTCTGAATTCTGCAACAGTCCTTATGCACCTCTGTGTCCAAACTCTGCTCTCTTTAAGATCCTTCTGAAACCCAGTCTCCAACCTCTGCTTTCTGAAATGGTCCTTCTGCACCCCAGTCTTCAAATTCTGATCGCTACAATAGTTATTCTGCACCCCAGTCTAAAACCTCTGCTCTCTGTAACAGTCCTGTACTGCAGTCTTAAAACTCTGTTCTCTGTAACGGTCCTTCTGCACCACATTCTACAACCTCTGTTTTCTGTATCAGTCATTTTGCAACACATTCTCGACACTCTGCTGTCTGTATCAGGCTTTCTGCACCTCAGTCTGCAACCTCTTCTCTCTGCAATAGTCCATATGCACCCAAGTCTCTAATTTCTGCTCTCTTCAACATTCCATCTGCACCTCAGTCTCCAACATCTGTTGTCTGCAACAGTCCTTCTCCAACCCAGTCTCCAAACTCTGCTCTCTGCAACAGTCCTTCTACACCCCAGTCTTCAACCTCTGCTTTCTGTATCAGTCCTTCTGCACCAGAGTCTCCAACTCTGCTCTCTGTAATAGTCCGTCTGCACCTCACTGTGCAACTTCTGCTCTCTGCAACAATCCCTCTGAACCCCAGTCTTCAACCTCTGCTCTCTGTAACAGTCCTTCTGTACTGCAGTCTCCAACCTCTGCTCTCTGTAACAGTTCTTCTACACCAGAGTCTCCAAACTCTGCGTTATGTGTCACTCATTCTGCACACCAGTCTCCAACCTCTGATCTCTGTAAAAGTCCTTCTGCACCTCAGAATCCAACCTCTGTTCTC
Organism: Ictidomys tridecemlineatus; assembly: GCF_052094955.1. Lineage (NCBI taxonomy): Eukaryota > Metazoa > Chordata > Mammalia > Rodentia > Sciuridae > Ictidomys > Ictidomys tridecemlineatus. The sequence continues at coordinate 32,146 of NW_027523850.1, read as the reverse complement.
TGCAAAAGTAATTCTGCGCCCCAATCTCCAACCTCTGCTCCCTGCAACAGTCCTTCTGCACCTCAGACTGCAACCTCTGTTTTCTGCAGCAGTCCTTCTACACCCCTGTCTCCATACTCTGCTCGCACCAACGATCCTTCTGCACCCAAGTCTTCAACATCTGCTCTCTGCAACAGTCCTTCTCCACCCCAGTCTCCAAACTCTGCTTTTTGTATCAGTCTTTCTGCACCCCAGTCTCCAACCACTGCTCTCTTAAAAGTCCTTCTTCACCTCAGTCTCAAAACTCTGCTTTCTGCAACCGTCCTCCTGCACCCAAGTCTCCAACCTCTACTCTCTGCAACGATCCTTCTACACCCTAGTCTCAAACCTCTGTCCCTGCAACAGTCCTTCTGAAGCCCAGTCTCCAACATCTGCTCTCTGTAACAGTCTTTCTTTACCGCAGTCTTCAAACTCTGCATTTTGTAACCGTCCTTCTGCACCCAAGTCTTCAACCTGTTCTTTCTGCAATGATTCTTCTGCACCCCAGTCTCCAACGTCTTCTCTCTGAAACAGTCCTCCTGCACCCCAATCTTCAAACTCTGCTCTTTTTAACGGTGCTTCTGCACCTCAGTCTCAAACCTCTGTTCTCTGTGACAGTCCATCTGAACCCAAGTCTCCAACGTCTGTTATCTGCAACAGTCATTCTGGACCCCATTCTCCAACCTCTGCTCTCTGCAACAGTCCTTCTGAACCACAGTGTCCACCATCTGCTCTCTGCCACAGTCCTTCTGTACACTAGTCTCCAATCTCCACTCTCTGTAACATTCTTTTTGTACTGCAGTCTCCAACCTCTGCTCTCTGTAACGGTCCTTATGCACCCCAGTTTCCAAAGTATCTTTTCTGTATCAGTCCTTCCTCAACCCATTCTCATAACTCTACTCTCTGAAAGAGTCCTTCTGAACATCTGTCTCCAAACTCTGCTCTCTGCAACAGTCTTTCTTCATCCCAGTCCCCAACCTCTGCTCTCTGCAACAGTCCTTTTACACCCCAGTCTCCAACATCTGCTCTCTGCAACAGTCCTTCTACATCTCTGTCTCTAAACTCTACTGTCTGTAACTGTCCTTCTGCACCTCAGTCTCTAACCTCTGCTCTCTTTAAGAGTCCTTCTGCACTCCAGCCTCTAACATCTCCTCACTGCAACCGTTTTTCTGCAACCCAGTATTTAACGTCTGCACTCTCAACAGTCCTTCTACACCTCAGTCTGAAAACTCTGCTCTCTGCAAGTATCCTTCTGCACCCCAGTCTCCAACCTCTGCTCTCTGTAACAGTCCTACTGCACCTCAGTCTCCAAACTCTGCCCTATATAAGATCCTTCTGCAACCCAGTATCCAAACTCTGCTCTCTGTAACAGTCCACCTGCTCCCCAGTCTCCAAACTCTGCTCTATGTAAAAAACCTCCTGCACCCCAGTCTTCAAACTCAGCTCTATGTAACAGGCCTTCAGCACCCCAGTATCCAACCTATTCTCTCTGCAACTATCCTTCTACACCCCAGTATCTAACATCTGAACTCTGCAACAGTTCTTCTGCACCCCAGTCTCAAACTTCTGCTCTCTTGGAGATCCTTCTGATCCCAGTTTCCAAGCTCTGCTCTCTGAAACAGTCCTTCTGTACCCCAGTCTCCAAACTCTGCTCTCTATAACAATGCTTCTGCTCATCAGTCTCCAACCTCTGCTCTCTGCAATGGTCTTTCTACACCTCAGTCTCCAACCTCTGTTGTCTTAAATAGTCCTTCTGCACCCCAGTGTGCAACCTCTGCTCTCTGTAAAAGTCCTTCTGTACCACAGTCTCCAACTTCTGCTCTCTGTAACGCTCAGTCTGCACGACACTGTCTCCAAACTCTGCTATCTATATCAGTCATTCTGTACCCTACTCTCCAAACTCTGCTCTCTGTAACAATCCTTCTGAACTTCATCTCCAACCTCTTCTCTCTGCAACAGTCCTTCTGGACCTCAGCTTCAACCTCTTCTCTCTACAACAGTCCTTTTACACCCAAGTCTCCAATCTCTGCTTTCTATAACAGTCCTTCTGCACCCCAGTCTCCAATCTCTGCTCTCTGCAAGATCCATCTGCACCCCAGTCTTTAACCTTTGCTCTCTGTAACAGTTCTTCAGCACCTCAGTCTCCAACCTCTTCTCTCTGTAACAATCCTTCTTCAAGTAAGTCTCCAACCGCTGCTCTCAGCAACGGTCCTTCAGCACCTAAGTCTCGAAACTCCGTTCTCTGCAACAGTTTTTCCGCACCCCAGTCTCCATCCTCTGCATTCTGCAACAGTTTTTCTGCACCCCAGTCTCCAACCTCTGCTCTCTGTAACAATCCTTCTGAAACTCAGTATCCAACCTCTGCTCTCTGCAATGGTCTTTCTGCATCCCTGTCTCCAAACTCTGTTGTCTCCAACAGTCCTTATTAACCTCAGTCTTCTGCACCCCAATCTCCATCCCGTACTCTCTGCAACAGTCCTTCTGCACCCCAGTCTCCAACCTACTCTCTACAACAGTCCTTCTGCACCCCAGTCTTCAATATCAGATCTCTGCAACAGTCCTTCTCAACCCAATCTCCAATCTCTGCTCTCTGTTACAGTGCCTCTGTACTGCAATTTCCAAACTCTTCTCTCTGTAATTGTCTTCTGAACCCCAGTCTCCAACCACTGCTTCTATATCAGTCCTTCTGCACTCAAGTCTCCAAACTCTACTCTCTGTAACAGGCCATCTGCACCTCAGTCTCCAAATTCTGTTCTCTGCAAAGGTCCTTAGACACCAAAATCCCCAACCTCTGCTCACTGCAACAGTCCTTTTACACCCAAGTCTCAAACCTCCGCACTCCGCAACAGTCCTTCTACACCTCAGTCTCCAACATCTGCTCTCTGCAATGGTCTATTTGAACCTCAGTATTCAACATCTATCTCTGTAACAGTCCTTCTGCACCTCAATCTCCATCCTCTGCTCTTTGTAACAGGCCTTCTGCATCAAAGTCTCTGAACTTTGCTCTCTTTAACAGTCGTTCTGCACCCCAATCTTCAACCTCTGCTCTCTGGAGCAGTCCTTCTGCACCTCAGTCTCCAAACTCTGCTCTCTGGAAGATCCTTCTGTACCACAGTCTTCAAACTCTGCTCTCAGTATTAGTCCTGCACCTTAGTCATCAAACATGCTCTCTGTAACAGTTTTTCTGCACCACAGTCTTCAACAACTGCTCTCTGAAACAGTCTTTCTGCACGCCAGTCTTTAACCTCTGCTTTCTAGAATTGTCCGTCTATACCCCAGTATCCATAATCTACTCTCTGCAACGATCCTTCTTCACCCCAGTCTCCAACGTCTGCTCTCTGCAACAATCCTTCGGCACCTCAGTCTCCAAAGTTTGCTGTCTGCAATGGTCCCTATGCACCCCACTCTCCAACCTTGTTCTCTACCACAGTTCCTCTGTACCACAGTCTTCAACCTCTGTTCTCTGTAAGGGCCTCGGGCACCCCAGTCTCCAACCTCTGCTTTGTGTGTTAGTCCTTCTGCACCACAGTCTCCAAACTCTGCTCTGTGTAACAGTCCTTCTGCACCTCACTCTGCAACATCTGCTGTCTGCAACAGTCCTTCTGCACCCCAGTCTTCAACCTCTGCTTTCTGCTTCAGTCCTTCCTCAACTCAGCCTTTAAAATCTGCTCTCTGCAACAGTACTTTTCCACCGAAATCACCAACCTCTGCTCTCTGTAATAGTCCTTCTGCACCTCAGACTCCAACCTCTGCTTTCTGAATCAGTTTTTCTGTGCCCCAATCTCGAACCTCTGCTCTCTGCAACAGTCCTTCTGCACCTCAGTGTCCAAAATCTGCTCTCTGTAAGATCATTCTGAAACCCAGTCTTCAACATATGCTTTCTGCAATGGTCCTTCAACACCAGAGTCTCCAACATCTTTTCTCTACAACATTTATTGTGCACCCCAGGCTCCAACCTCTGCTCTCTGTAACAGTCCTTCTGTACCGCAGTCTCAAACCTCTGTTATCTGTAAGGGTTATTCTGCACCCCATCTCCAACCTCTGCTTTCTGTATCAGTCATTCTGCAATCCAGTCTTCAAACTCTGCTTTCTGTATTCGTCTTTCTGCACGCCAGGCTTCAACCTCTGCTCTCTGTAACAGTCCTTCTGCACCCCGTCTCCAACCTCTGCTCTCTGCAACAGTCCTTCTGCACCTTAGTCTCCAAACACTGCACTCTGCAAAAGTCTATTTGCACCCCAGTCTCCAACCTCTGCTCTCTGTTACAGTCCTTCTGCACATCAGTCTCCAACCTCTGTTCTCTGTAAGAGGCCTTCTGCACCCCAGTATACAACCTCTCCTCTCTGTAACAGGCTTTCTACATTCAAGTCTCTAAACTCTGCTCTCTTTAACAGTCCTTCTGCACCCCAGTCTCCAATCTCTGCTCTCAGTATCAGTCCTGCACACAAGTCTCCAAACACTGCTCTCTGTACCAGTTTTTCTGCACATCAGTCTTCAACAACTGCTATCTGCAAGAGTCCTTCTGCACACCAGTCTCCAACCTCTGCTCTCTAGAACAGTCCTTCTATACCCCAGTCTCCATAATCTACTCTCTGCAACGATCTTTCTGCACCCCAGTCTCCAACATCTGCTTTCTTCAAAAATCCTTCTGCACTCCAGTCTCCAACTTTCCTCACTTTAGATCCTTATGCACCCCAGTTTTCAAATGCTGCTCTCTGTATCATTTCTTCTGCACCCTAGTCTCCAACCTGTTCTCTACAACAGTTCTTTTGTACCGCAGTCTTCAACCTCTGTTCTCCGTAAGAGTCCTTCTGAACACCAGTCTCCAAACTCTTCTTTCTGTAACAATCCTTCTGCACCTCACTCTGTAACCTCTGCTCTCTGCAACAGTCCTTCTGCAACCCAGTCGTCAACCTCTTCTCTCTGCAACAGTCCTGCCTCAACTCAGTCTCCAAAATATGCTCTCTGTAACAGTCCTTTTCCACCGCAGTCTTTAACCTCTGCTCTCTGTAACAGTACTTTTTTATTGCAGCCTCCAACCTCTGTTCTCTGTAATGGTCCTTCTGCACCCCAGTCTCCAAACTCTCCTTTCTGTATCAGTCCTTCTGCACCCCGGTCTCGAACCTCTGCTCTCTGTAACAGTTCTTCTGCACCTCAGACACCAAGCTCTTCTCTCTGCATCAGTACTTCTGCGCCCCAATTCCAACCTCTGCTTTATGCAATGGTCTTTCAGCACCCCAGTCTCCAACGTCTGCTCTCTGTAACAGTCCATCTGTACCGCAGTCTCCAACCTCTGTTCTCTGTAAAGGTCCTTCTGAAGCCCAGTCTCCAACCTCTGCTTTCTGTATAAGTCTTTCTGCCCAACATTCTCCAAACTCTGCTCTCTGTAACAGTCCTACTGTACCTCAGTCTTCATTCTATGCTCTCTGCAATAGTCCTTCTTCACCCCAGTCTGCAATCTCTATTTTCTGCAACAGTTTTTCTGCACCCCACTCTGAAACATCTGCTCTCTTCAACAGTCCTTCTCCACCTCAGTCTCCAACCTCTTCTCTCTGCAACAGTCCTTCTGCACCCAGGTCACCAAAGTCTGCTTTCTGTATCAGTCCTTCTGCACCCCAGTCTCCAAAGTCTGCTCTGTGTAACAGTCTCTAACCTCTTCTCTCTGCAGCAGTTCTTCTCCACCCCAGTTTCTAACCTCTGCTCTCGGCAACAGTCCTTCTGGAAGCCATACTCCAAATGCTACACTCTGCAACAGACCTTGTACACCCCAGTCTTTCACATCTGCTCTCTGTAACAGTCCTTCTGCACCTCAGTCTGAAAACTATGCTCTCTGCAACGATCATTCTGCACCTCAGTCTCCCATTTCTGCTCTCTGCAACAGTCTTTCTGCACCCGAGTCTCCAACCTCTGTTCTAAGCAAAAGTATTTGTACACCCCAGGCTAAAAACTCTGCTCTCTGTAACAGTCCTTCTGTACTGCAGGCTCCAACCTCTGCTGTCTGTAATGGTTCTTCTGCACCCGAGAGTCCAAACTCTACTTTCAATATCAGTTATTCTGGACCCAAGTCTCCAAACTCTGCTCTCTGTAACAGTTATTCTTCACCTCAGTCTCCAACCTCTGCTCTCTGCAACAGTCCTTCTGCACCCCAGTCTCCAACCTCTGCTCTCTGCAACAGTCCTTCTACACCCCAGTCTCCAAACTCTGCTCTCTGCAACGATCCTTCTGCACCCCAGTCTCCAACGTCTGCTCTCTGCTACAGTCCTTCTTCACCCCAGTCTCCAAACAGTGCTTTCTGCAACTGTCCTGCTGCACCCCAATATCCAAACTCTGCTCTCCGTAGCGATCCTTCTGCACCTCAGTCTTCAACCTCTGCTCTCTGCATCGATCCCTCTTCACCACAGTCTGCAAACTCTGCTCTCTGCAACACTCCTGCTGCACCCCAGTATCCAAGCTGTGCTCTCTGTAATTGTCCTTCTGCACATCAGTGTCCAAATTCTGCTCTCTGTAAAAATTCATCTTCATGTACGTCTCCAAACTCTGTTCCCTGTAAGGGACCTTCTACACCCCAGTCTCCAACATCTGTTCTCTGTAACAGTTCTTCTGAACCCCAATCTCCAAACTCTGCACTCTGTAAAACTCCTTCTGCACCCCAGTCTCCATACTCTGCTCTCTGTAAGAATCCTTTTGCACCCCAGTCTCCAAACTCTCCTCTCTGTAAAAGTCCTACTCCACCTCAGTCTCGAAGTTCTGCAATCTGTAAAGGTCCTTCTGCATTTTAGTCTCCAACTTCTGCTCTCTGTAACAGTCCTTCTGCACCCCAGTCTCCAACATCCATTCTCTGCAAAGATCCTTCTTCTCCCCAGGTTCCAACCTCTGCTCTCTGCAATGGTTTTTCTGCACCCCAGTTTCCAACCTTTGCTCTTTGTAACAGTCCTTCTGCACCTCAGTCTCCAAACTATGCTCTCTGCAACAGTCCTTCTGCACCCCAGTCTCCAACCTCTGCTCCAGGTAACAGTTCTACTGCACCCCAATCTCCAAACTCTGCTCTCTGTAACACTTCTTCTTCTCCCCAGTCTCCAACCTCTGATCTCTGTAAAAATCATTCTGGACCTCAGTCTCCAACCTTTGCTCTCTACAACAGTCCTTCTGCTTCTAAGTATCCAATCTCTATGCTCTACAAAAGTTCTTCTGCACCTCCGTCTCCAAACTCTTTTCTCGGTAAGATCCTTCTGATACCCATTCGTCAAACTCTGCTCTGTGTAACAGTTTTTCTAAACACCAGTCTCAAAACTATGCTCTCTATAACAGACCTTCTGCACCCCAGTCTTCAACCTCTGCTTTCTGTAACAGTCCTTCTGCACCCCAGTCCCCAACCTGTGCTCTCTTCAACGATTCTTCTTCACCCTAGTCTCCAAACTCTGCTCTCTGTAACAGTCCTTCTGCACCCCAGGATCCAATATCTGCTCTCTACTACAGTCTTTCTGCACATCAGTCTGAAAACTCTGCACTCTGAAACAATCCTTCTGGACCCAGTTTCCAACCTTTGCTCTCTTAAACAGTCCTTCTGAAACTCAGTCTCCAAAATGCTCTCTGTAAGATCCTTCTGCAACCCTGTCTCATAACTGTGCTATCTGTAACAGTGCTTCTGCACCCCAGTCTTCAAATTCTGCTCTCTGTAACAGGCCTTTTGCACCTCACTCTCCAAACTCTGCACTCTATAAAAGGCCTTCTGCAACCTAGTCTCCATCCTCTTATCTCTGCAACGATCCTTCTTAACCTGTGTCTCCAACTTCTGCTCTCTGCAAAGTTTCTTCTGCACCCCAGTATCCAAACTCTGTTCTCTGCATTAGTCCTTCTGCACCCAAGTCTCCAACCTCTGCTCTCTTTAACAGTCCATATGTACTGCAGTCTCCAACATCTGCTCTCTGTAATGGGCCTTTTGCACCCCAGTCTCCAACATCTGCTTTCTGTATCAGTTCTTTTGCATCCCAGTCTCCAAACTCTGCTCTCTGTAACAGTTCTTCACACTTCAGTCTCCAACTTCTGCTCTCTGCAACGGTCCTTCTTCACCCCAGTCTCCAACTTCTGCTCTCTTCAACATTTTTTTTGCACTCTAGTCTCAATCTGTGCTCTCTGTAACTGTCCTTCGGCACCCCAGTCTCCAAACTTTTTTTTTTGCATTACTCCTTCTGAACACCAGTCTCCAAACTCAGCTCTTCTAACAGTCCTTGTGTACCACAGTCTCCAAACTGTGCTTTGTGTAACGGTCCTTCTGCACCCCAGTCTCCACACTCTGCTTTCTGTATCAGTTCTTCTACACCCCAGTCTCCAAACACTGCTCTTTGTAACAGTCCTTCTATAAAGGACTTCTGTAAAAGTCCTTCTATAAAGTTACCAACCTCTGCTCTCTGCAAAAGTTCTTCTGCACCCCAGTCTCAAACCTCTGTTCTCTGCAAAAGTCCTTCTATACCCCAGTCTCAAACCTCTACTATCTGCAACGACCTTTCTGCACGCCAGTCTCCAATGTCTGCTCTATGCAACATTTATTCTGCAACCCAGTCTCTATCCTCTGATCTCTGTAAGAATATTTCTGCACCCCAGTCTTCAACCTATCCTCTCTGTAAAAGTCCTTCTGTACCGCAGTCTCCAAAATCCGCTCTCTGCAAAAGTCCTTCTGCACGCCAGTCTCTGACCTATGCTCTCTGCAACATTTCTTCTTAAACCCAGTCTCCAGCCTGTGCTCTTTGTAACTGTCTTTCTGCACCCCAGTCTTAAACCTCTACTCTCTGTAACAGTCCTTCTGCTCCCCAGTCTCCAACCTCTGCTGTCTGTAACAGTTCTTTTGTACCTCAGTCCCTAACCTCTGCTCTCTGTAACGGTCGTTCTGCACCCAAGTCTTCAACCACTCCTTTCTGTATCATTCCTTTTGCACCACAGTTTCCAACCTCTGCTCCCTGCAACATTACTTCTGCACTTCAGTCTCCATCCTCTGCTCTCTGCGACAGTTCTTCTGCACCCCAGTCTTCAACCTCTGTTCTCTGCAACAGTTCTTCTACACCCCAGTATCCAAGGTCTGCACTCTGAAACAGTCCTTCTCCACACCAGTCTTCAACCTCTGCTCTCTGTAACAGTCCTCCTGTAGTGCAGTCTCCAATAACTGCATTCTCTAAGGGTTCTTCTGCTCCCCAGTCTTCAAACTCTGCTTTCTGTATCAGTCCTTCTGCACCAAAGTCTCAAAACTCTGTATCTGCAAAATCCTTCTACACCGCAGTCTCCAAACTCTGCTATCTGCAACACTCCTTCTGCACCCCAGGCTCCAACCTCTGCTCTCTGTAACAATCCTTCTGTACCTCAGTCTCAAAACTCTGCTCTCTAAAACGGTGCTTCTGCATTTAGTCTCTAACCTCTACTCTCTGTAACAGTCCTTCTGCAGCTGAGTCTCCATCATCTGCTCTCTCTAAGATCCTTCTGCAACCCAGTCTGTAAACTCTGCCCTCTGTAACAGTCCTTCTGCACCCCTTCTCCAACCTCTGTTCTCTGTAACATTCTTTTGGGACGCTGGTTTCAAACCTCTGCTCGCTACAACAATCCTTCTGCACCCCAGTCTCCATCCTCTGCTCTCTTTAACAGTCCTGCTGTACCACAGTCTCTAAGCTCTGCTCTTTGTAAGATCCTTCTGCAACCCTGTCTCCAAACTCTGCTGTCTGTAACAGTCCTTCTGCACCCCAGTCTCCAACCTCTGCTCTCTGTAACAGGCATTTTGCACACCATTCTCCAAACCTCTGCTCTCTGTAACAGTACTTCTGCATCTCAGTCTACAAACTCTGCTTTCTGCAACAGTCTTTCTGCAACCCAGTCTCCAACATCTGCTCTTTGCAACAGTCCTTCTGCACCAAAGTCTCCAACCTCTGCCTCTGTAACAGTCCTACGGCAACACAGTCTTCAACCTGTACTCTCTGCAACAGTCCTTCTTCACCCAAATCTCAAACCTGTGCTCTCCGCAACAGTCCTGCAAAACCCCATGTCCAGCCTCTGCTCTCTGCAGCAGTCCCTCTGAGACCAAGTCTCCAACATCTGCTCTCTGTAACAATCCTTCTGCACCTCAGTCTCCAACCTCTGCTCTCTGTAATCGTCCTTCTGCACCTCGGGCTCTACTCTGTGTAAAAGTACTTCTGCACCCCTTCTCCAAACTCTTCTCTCTGTAACAGGCCTTCTGCACCCCAGTCTCCGACCTCTGTTCTCTATGACGATCCTTCTGCACCCCAGTCTCCAACCTCTGCTCTCTTTACAAATTCTTCAGCAGCCCAGTCTCCAATTTCTGTTCCCTGTTACAGTCTTTCTGCACCTCAGTCTCCAACCTTGCTTTCTGCAACAGTACTTCTGCACTCCAGTCTCCAACCTCTGCTCTGTGCAACAGTCGTTCTGCACCCTAGTCTTCATCATGTGCTCTCTGCGAAAGTCCTTCTGATTCTCAGTCTGAAAACTCTGTTCTCTTCAAGGACCCTTCTGCACCCTAGTCACCAACCTCTGCTCTCTGTAAGATCCTTGTGCAACCTTGTCTAAAACTCTGCTCTCTGTAACAGTTCTTCTGCACCCTAGTCTCTGACTTCTGCTCTCTGTAACAGGTCTTTTGCACGCCAATCTCCAACCTCTACTCTCTGTAACAGTCCTTTTGAACCTCAGTCTCCAACCTCTGCTCTCTGCAACAGTCCTTTTGCACCTCAGTCTCCAATCTCTGCTCTAAGAAACGATTCATCTGCACCTCAGTATCCAAACTCTACTCTCTGTAACAGTTCTTCTGCTCCCCAGTCTCTAAACTCTGCTGTCTGCAATGATCCTTCTTCACCCCAGTCTCCAACCTCTGCTCTCTGCAACGATCCTTCTGCAACCCAGTCTTTAACATCTGCTCTATGCAACAGTCCTTCTGCACCCCTGTCTCCAACCTCTGATCTATGTAATATCCTTCTGAACCACAGTTTCAAAACTCTGCTCCTGGTAACTTTCCATCTCTACCCCAGTCTCCAACCTCTGCTTTCTGCAACTGTACTGCTGCACATGAGTCTCCAAACTCTGTTCTCAGTAACAGTCCTTCTTCTACCCATCTCCAACCTCATCTCTATAACAGTCCTTCTGAACCTCAGTCTTTAACCTCTGCTCTCTGTAACAGTACTTCTGCACCCCTTTCTCCAACCTCTGCTCTCTGTATGATCCTTCTGCACCCTAGTCTCCAAACTCTCTGTAACAATCCTTCTGCACCTCAGTCTCCAACGTGTGCTCTCTGCAACAGTCCTTCTACACCCAATTCTCTAACCTCTGTACTCTGCAACAGTCATTGTGAACCACAATTTCCAACATCTGCTCTCTAAAACAGTCCTTCTGTACCCTAGTCTCCAATGTATGCTGACTGTAACAGTCCTTCTGCACTGCAGTGTCTAAACTCTGCTCTCTCTAAAGGTCCTTCTGCACCACAGTCTTCAAACTCTGCTCTCTGCGACAGTTCTTCTGCACCCCAGTCTCCAACCTCTTCTCTCTTCAAGAGTTCTTCTGCACCCCAGTCTCCAATATTTGCACTCTGAAATAGTCCTTCTCAACCCCAGTCTCCAACCTCTGCTCTCTGTAACAGGCCTTTTGTACTGCAGTCTTTAAAGTCTGCTGTCTGTAATTTTCTTTCTTTACCACAGTCTCCAACTTCTTCTTTCTCTATCAGTCCTTCTGCACGCCAGTCTCCAACCATTGATTTCTGAAACAGTCCTTCTGCATCTCAGTCTCTACTCTCTGCAACATTTCTTCTGCAAACAAGTCTCCAAACTCTGTTCCCTCCAACAGTCTTTCTACACCACAGTCTCCAACTTCTGCAATCTGCAACAGTCCTTCTGCACCCCAGTCTCCAAAATCTGCTCTCTGTAACAATCCTTCTGCACCTCAGTCTCCAACCTCTACTCTCTGTAACAGTCGTTCTGCACCTAAGTCTCCAACCTCTGCTCTTTTTAAGATCTTTAGGCAACCAGTCTCCAAACTCTTCCCTCTGAAACAGTCTTTCTGCACCCTTTCTCCAAACCTTTCTCTCTGTAACAAGCATTCTGCACCCCAGTCTCCAACCTCTGTTCTCTGTACCAGTCCTTCTGCAACCAAGTCTCCAACAACTGCTCTCTGTAACAGTCCTTCTGCACCTCAGTCTGAAAATTCTGTGCTCTGAAATGATCCTTCTGCACTCCAATCTTTAAACACTGCTCTCTGTAACAGTCTTTCTGCTTCCGAGTCTCCAACCTCTGCTCTCTGTAACAGGACCTCCGCAAGTCAGTCTCCAACGTCAGCTCTCTGCAAAAGTTCTTCTGCACCCCAGTCTCAAACATCTGCTCTCTGCAACAGTCCTTCTACACCCCAGTCTCCAACATCTGCTCTCTGCAACAGTTCTTCTGCACCTCAGTCTGAAAACTCTGCTCTCTGCAATGACACTTCTGCACCCCAGTCTCCTCTGCTCTCTGTAACAGTCCTTCTACACCTCAGTCTTTCAACTCTGCTATCTGTAAGATCTTTGTGACACCAAGTCTTTAAACTCTACACTCTGTAACAGTCCTTTTGCACCCCAGTCTCCTAACTCTGCTCTCGGTAACAGTCCATCTGCACCCCAGTCTCAAACCTCTGCTCTGTGTAACAGTCTTCTGCACCCCAGTTTTTAAAATCTGCTCTCTGCAACAGTCCTTCTGCACCCCAGTCTCCAACCTCTGCTCTCTGCAATGATCCTACTGCACCCCAGTTTCCAATATCTGATCTCTACAAGAGTTTTCTGCACCTCAGTCTCCAACTTCAGCTCTCTGTAAGATCCTTCTTCACCCTTGTTTCCAAGCTCTGCTCCTTTAAACCATCCTTCTGCACACCAGTCTCCAACCTCTACTCTCTGCAACAGTCCTTGTGCACCTCAGTCTCCAATCACTGCTCTCTGCAACAGTCCTACTGCACCACAGTCTCCAAACTCTGGTCTTTGTAATTTTCTTCTGCACTACAGATTCTAAACTCTGTTCTCTGTAATATTCCTTCTCGTGCCCAGTCTTTATCCTCTGCTTTGTGCAAGTGTCCTGCGGCACCCCAGTCTCCAACCTCTTTCCTCTGCAACAGTATTTCTGCTCCCAGTCTCCAACATCTGCTCTTTGTAACAGTTCTTCTGTACCGCAGTCTGCAACCACTGTTCTCCGTAACGCGCCTTCTGAACCCCAGTCTCCATATACTGCTTTCTGTATTAGTCCTTCTGAACCTCAGTCTCAAACTTCTGCTCTCTGTATCTATACTTCTGCACCTCAGTCTCCAACCTGTGCTCTCTGTATCATTCCCTCTGCACCCCAGTCTCCAACCTCTTCTCTCTGTAACAGTTTTTTTATACCATAGTCTTCAAACTCTGGTCTCTGTAACGGTCCTTCTGCACCCCAATTTCAAACCTCTACTTTCTGTAACAGTACTTCTGCACATCAGTCTGATACCTCTGCTCTCTATAAAATCCTTCTGCACCCCAGTTTCAAAACATTGCTCTATGTAACAGTCCACCTGCACCTCAAACTCCACCCTCACCTCTCTATAACAGGCATTCTGCATGCCAGTCTCCAAAGTCTTCTTTCTGTAGCAGGCCTTCTGCACCCCAGTCTGCAAAATCTTCTCTCTGCAACGATCCTTCTGCACCCCAGTCTCCAACATCTGGTCTCTGCAACAGTCCATTTGCACCCCAGTTTCCACACTCTGCTCGGTGTAAGATCCATCTGAACCCCAGTTTTCAACCTCTGTTCTCTGTAACAGTCCTTCTGCACCCCAGTCTCAAAATTCTGGTCTCTGTAACAGTCCTTCTGCACCTCAGTCTCCAAACTCTGTTCTATGTAATAGTCCTTCTGCACACCAGCCTCTAAAATTTGCTCTCTGCAAGAGTCCTTCTGCACCCCAGTCTCCAACATCTGCTCTCTGCAGCAGTCTTTCTGATCCCCAGTCTCCAAACTCTGCTCTCTGCATGATCCTTCTGCACCCCAGTATCCACACACTGCTCTCTGTAACAGTCCACCTGCACCTCAGTCTCCAAACTCTGGTGTCAGTAAGATTCTTCAGCAACCCAGTCTCCAAACCCTGCTCTCTATAACAGTCTTTCTGCACTCCAGTCTCCAACCTCTCCTCTCTGTAAGAGGCCTTCTGCACCACAGTCTCTAACCTCTGCTGTCTTCAATGATCCTACTGCACCCCAGTTTCCTACCTCTGATCTCTGAAACAGTCCTTCTGCACCTCAGTCTCCAAATTCTGCTCTCTGTAAGATCCTTCTTCACCCCAGTATCCAACCTCTGCTCTCTTCAACAGTCTTTCTTCACCCCATTCTCCAACCTCTGCTCTCTGTAACAGGACTTCCGAACCTCACTCTCCAACCTCTGCTCTCCTCAACAGTGCTACTGCACCCCAGTCTCCAACCTCTTCTTTCTGCAGCAGTCCTTCTGCAACCCCGTCTCCAACTTCTGCTCTCTGCAGCAGATTTTCTGCACCCCAGACTGAAAATTCTGCTCTCTGCAACAACCTTTCTGTACCCCAGTCTCCTACCTTTGTTCTCTGTAACTGTCCTTCTGCACCTCAGTCTCCCAACTCTGCTCTCTGTAAGATACTTCTGCAACCCAGTCTTTTAACTCTGCACTCTGTAACAGTCCTTTAGAACCCCAGTCTCCAAACTCTGCTCTCTGTTAAATCCATCTGAATCCCAGTCTCCAACCTCTGCTCTCTGTAAGGGTACTTCTGCCCCGCGTATCCAACTTCTGCTCTCTGTAACAGTACTACTGCACCTCACTATCCAACCTCTGCTCTGTGTAACAGTCCTTCTGCACCCCAGTTTCTAAAATCTGCTCTCGGCAACTGTCTTTCTGCACCCCCTCTCCAACATCTGCTCTCTGCAAAAGTCCTTCTGAACCCCAGTCTCCAAACTCAGCTCTTTGCAAGAATTCTTTTGGACCCCAGTCTCCAACGTCTGCACTCTGTAACAGTCCTTCTGCACCACAGTCTCCAACCTCTGCTCTCTCTAAGATCCTTCTGCACTCCAGTTTCAAAACTCTGCTCTCTGTAACATTCCTTCTCCATCACAGTCTACAACCTCTCTCCTCAGCAACATTCCTCTTCTCCCAAGACTCCGCAATCTGCTCTCTGTAACAGTCCTTCTGTACCGCAGTCCCCAACCTCTGCTCTTTGTAACGGTTGTTCTAAATTCCAGTCTCCAACCTCTGCATAATGTAACAGTCTGTCTGAACCCCAGTCTCAAACCTCTGTTCTATGTATCTATCCTTCTGCACCTCAGTCTCCATCCTCTGTTCTATGTAAGAGTCCTTCTGAACCCCAGTCTTCAACCTCTGCTCTCGGTAACAATCCTACACCGCAGTCTCCAAAATCTGCTCTCTGTAACGGTCCTTATTCACCCCAATTTCCAAACTCTGCTTCCTGTAACAGTCCTTCTGAACCTTAGTCTCCAAACTATCCTCTTTTTAACAGTCCTCCTACACCTCAGTCTCCAACCTCTGCTCTTTGTAACAGTCCTTCTGAACCTCAGTCAGAAACCTCTGCTCTCTGCACGATCATTCTGCACCCCAGTCTAAAACCACTGCTCTCTGTAACAGTCCACCTGCACCTCAGTCTCCAACCTCTGCTCTCTGTGAGATCTTTTAGAAACCCAGTCTCCAAACACTGCTCTCTATAACAGTTCTTCTGCACCCCAGTCTCCAACCTCTCTTCTCTTTAACAGGCCTTCTGCACACCAGTCTCCAAACTCTGCTCTCTGTAATGATCCTACTGCACCCCAGTCTCCAACCTCTGATCTCTACAACAGTCCTTCTGCACCTCAGTCTGAAACCTCTGTTCGCTGCACGATCCTTCTGCACCCCAGTCTCCAAACTCTACTCTACGTAACAGGACTTCTGCACCTAAGTCTCCCACACCTCTCTCTGTAACAGGCCTTCTGCACACCAGTCTCCATCCTCTGCTCTCTGCAACAGTCCTTTTGCACACCAGTCTCCAAAATCTGCTCTCTGCAACAGTTCTTCTCCACCCCATTCTCCAACCTTTGCTCTTTTTAACAGTCCTTCTGTACTGCAGTCTCCAACCACTGATCTCTGTAAGGGTCCTTCTGCACATGAGTCTCCACGCTCTACTTTCTGTCTTAGTCCTTCTGCACCCGAGTCTCCAAACTTTGTACTGTGTATCTGTCCTTCTGCAACTTAGTCTCCAACCTCTGCTCTCTGCTACAGTCCTTCTTCACCCAAATCTGCAACCTCTACTCTCTGCAACAGTCCTTCTACACCCCAGTCTAAAACCTCTGCTCTCTGCAACAGTCCTTCTGCACCCCAGTCTCCAACCTCTGCTCTCTTTATCAATCATTCTGCACATCAGTCTCTAAGCTCTGCTCTCTGCAAAGGTCCTTCTGCACCTAGGTCTTCAAACTCTACTCTCTGCAACAGTGCATCTGAACCTGTCTCCAAACTCTGATCTTTGTAAGATCCTTCTGCAACCCAGTCTCCAAACTCTGCTCTCTGTAACAGTCCTTCTGCACCCAAGTATCCAAACTCTGCTCTCTGTAACAGGCATTCTGCACCCCAGTCTCCAACCTCTTCTGTCTTTGTCAGTCCTTCTGTACCCCAGTCTCCAACCTCTGCTCTCTGCAACGATCCTTCTGCACCCTGTCTCCAACCTGTGCTCGCTGCAACAGTCCTTGTTCACCAAGTTTCCAACATCTGCTCTCTGCAACAGTTCTTCTGTACCTCAGTCTTAAAACTCTGCTCTCTGCAACAATTCTTCTGCACCCCAGTCTTCAAACTCTGCTCGCTGTAAAAGTCCTTCTGTACATCAGTCTCCAAACTCTTCTTTCTGTGAGACCCTTCTGAAACCCAGTCTGCAAACTCTGCTCACTGAAACAGTCTTTCTGCAACCCAGTCTCAAAACTCTGCTCTCTGTAACAATAATTCCGCACCTCAGTCTCCAACCTCTGCTCTCTGCAAAGGTGCTTCTGCACCCCAGTCTCCAACCTCTATTCTCTGAAACACTCCTTCTCACCCCATTCTCCAACCTCTGCATTCTGTAGCAGTCCTTCTTTACTGGAGTCTCCAAACTCTGCTCTCTTTATCCGTCCTTCTGCACCCCAGTCTCCAACATCTGCTTTCTCAATAAGTCCTTCTGAACACACTCTCCAACCTCTACTCTCTTTAACAGTCTTTGTGCACCTCAGTCTCTAACCTCTGCTTTCTGTAACAGACCTCCTGCACCCCAGTCTCCAACCTCTGTTCTCTGAAACATTCATTTTGCACCCCAGTCTCCTACCTGTGCTCTCTGTAAAAGTCCTTCTGCACATCAGTCCAACCTCTTCTCTAAGCAACGGTCCTTATGCACCCCAGTCTCCAACTTCTCTTCTCTGCAACTGTCCTTCTGCACCCCAGTCTCCAATCTCTGCTCTTTGTCAGAGGCCTTCTGCACCCAAGTCTCCAACCTCTTCTCTGTGTAACAGGCCTTCTGCACCCAAGTCTTCAAACTCTGCTCTCTTTCACAGTCCTTCTGCACCCCAGTCTCCAACCTCTGCTCTCTGCAACAGTCTTTCTGCACCTCAGTCTCCATACTTTGCTCGCTGTAAGATGCTTCTGCACACCAGTCTCCAAACTCTGCCCTCTGTATCAGTCCTTCTGCACACCAGTCTCCAATCTCTGCTCTCTGCAACAGTCCTTCTGCACCTCAGTCTCCAAACTCTGCTCTCTGTATGATGCTTCTGCACCCAAGTCTACAACTTCTGCTCTCTGTAAAAGTTCTTCTACACCCTTGTCTCCATGATCTGCTCTTCAACAGTCCTTCTGCACCCCAGTCTTCAACCTATGCTCTTTGTAATATAATTCTCCACACCTGTCTCCAACCTCTGCTCTCTGTAAGAGTCCTTATGTACTGCAATCTCCAACCTCTGCTCTCTGTAACGGTCCTTACGCACCTGAGTCTCCAAACTCTGCTTTATGTATCAGTCATTCTGCACCCCAGTCTCCGACCTCTGCTCTCTGTAAGAGTCCTTCTGCACCTCAAACTCCAACCTCTGTTCTCTGCAAAAGTCCTTCTGTGCCCCAATCTCCAACCTGTTCTCTTTGCAACAGTCGTTCTGCACCTCAGTGTGCAAACTCTGCTCTCTGTAAGATCCTTCTGAAGCCCAGTCTTCATCCTCTGCTTTCTGAAATGGTCCTTCTGCACCGAAGTCTCCAAACTCTGATCTATACAACAGTTATTCTGCACCCCAGTCTAAAACCTCTGCTCTCTGTAACAGTCCTTCTGTACCGCAGTCTCCAACCTCTGTTCTCTTTAAGGGTCCTTCTGCACCACATTCTCCAACCTCTGCTTTTTGTATCAGTCTTTCTGCGCCACATTCTTGAAACTCTGCTGTCTGTATCAGTCCTTCTGCACTTCAGTCTGCAAACTCTGCTGTCTGCAATAGTCCATATGCACCCCAGTCTCCAAATACTGCTCTGTGCAACATTCCTTCTGCACCCAAGTTTCCAACATCTGCTCTCTGCAACAATCCTTCTCCAACCCAGTCTCCATCCTCTGATCTCTGAAACAGTCCTTCTGCACCCCAGTCTCCAACCTCTGCTCTCTGGAACAGTCCTTCTACACCCTAGTCTTCATAATCTGCTCTGCAACAGTCCTTCTGCACCCCGCTTTCAAACCTCTGCTCTCTGGAACCATCCATCTGTATCCCAGTCTCCAATCTATTCTCGCTGCAACAGTCCTTTTGCACCCCAATCTCCAACATCTGCTCTCTGCAACAGTTCTTCTGTACCTCATTCTGAAAACACTGCTCTCTGGAATTATCCTTCTGCACCCGAGTCTCCAACCTCTGCTCTCTCTAACAGTCCTTCTGTACCTCAGTCTCCAACTTCTGCTCTGTATCAGTCCTGCCCCCCTGTCTCCCACGTCTGCTCTCTGTAACTGTCCTACTTCAACTCAGTCTTCAAACTCTGCTCTGTGTAAGACTCCTTCTGCATCTCAGTCTGGAAACTCTGCTGACTGCAACGATCCTTCTGTACCCCAGTCTCCAACCTCTGTTCTCTGCAACGATCCTTCTGTAACTCAGTCTTCAAACTCTACTCTCTGTAACAGTCCTTCTGCACCTCAGTCTCCAACATCTGCTCTCTGGAAAATCCTTCTGCACCCAAGTCTCCAACCTCTGCTCTCTGCAACAGTCTTTCTGCACCACAGTCTCCAAACTTCGCTTGCTCTACGATGCTTCTGCACCCCAGTCTCTTAACTCTGCCCTCTGTATAAGTCTTTCTGGACCCCAGTCTCAAATCTCTGCTCTCTGCAACAGTTCTTCTGCACCTCAGTCTCCAAACTCTGCTTTCTGTATGATGCTTCTGCACCCCAGTCTACTACCTCTGCTCTCTGTAATAGTCCTTCTACACCCTAGTCTCCATAATCTGCACTGCAACAGTCCTTCTGCACCCCATTCTCCAATCTCTGCTCTCTGAAACAGTCCTAATGCACCTCAGTCTCCAAACTCTGCTCTCTGTAAAAGTCCTTCTGCACCGCAGTCTCCAACCTCTGCTCTCTGCAACGATCCCTCTGCACTCCAGTCTCCAACCTCTGCTTGCTTCAACCGTCCTTGTGCACCCTAATCTCCAACATCTGCACTCTTCAACAGTTCTTCTTTACCTCAGTCTGAAAACTTGCTCTCTGCAATAATCCTTCTGCACCCGAGTCTCCAACATCTGCTCTCTGAAACAGTCCTTCTGTATCTCAGTCTCCAACTTCTGCTCTGTATCAGTCCTGCACCCCTGTCTCCCACATCTGCTCTCTGTAACTGTCCTTCTTCACCTCATCCTTCAACCTCTGCTCTGTGTAACAGTTATTCTGCCTCTCAGTCTGAAAACTCTGCTGACTGCAACGATCCTTCTTCACTCCAGTCTCCAACCTCTGTTCTCTGCAACGATCCTTCTGAAACTCAGTCTCCAACCTTTGTCTCTGAAAGATCTTTATACACCCCAGTTTCCAAAACCCGCTCTCTGTAATATTCCTTCTCCACACCAGTCTCCAACGTCTGCTTTCTGCAACGGACCTGTTGCACCCCAGTCTCCTACCTCTGTACTCCTCAACAGTCCTTCTGCTCTCAGTCTCCAAACTCTGCTCTCTGTAATAGTTCTTCTGTACCAGAGTCCCCAAACTCTGCTCTCTGTAAAGTTCCTTTTGCACGCCACACTCCAACCTTTGCTTTCATTATCTGTCTATCTGAACCTCAGTCTCCAAACTCTGCTCTCTGCAAAAGTCTTTCTGTACCCCATTCTCCAACTTCTGCTCTCTGCAACAGTCCTTCTAAACAACAGTCTACAACATCTGCTCTCTGAAAAAATCCTTGTGTACCCTAGTCTCCAACCTCAGCTCTCTGAAACAGTCCTTCTGTACTGCAGTCTCCAACATCTGCTCTCTGCAACAGTCCTTCTGCACCTCAGTCTCAAACCTCTGCTCTCTTTATGATCCTTTTAAACCCAGTATAAAAAATCTCTGTTCTCTGCAAAAGTTCTTCTGCACCCCAGTCTCAGAACTCTGCTCTCTGTAAAAGGCCTTCTGAACCCCAATCTCCAACCTCGGCTCTCTGTAGCAGTTATTCTGCACCCCAGTCTCTGATTTCTGCTCTCTGTAACTATCTTTCTGCACCCCTGTCACCAAAATCTGCTCTCTGCAAAAGTCCTTCTTAACCTCAGTCTAAAA
The DNA here is from genome assembly GCF_052094955.1 of Ictidomys tridecemlineatus. Taxonomy (NCBI): domain Eukaryota; kingdom Metazoa; phylum Chordata; class Mammalia; order Rodentia; family Sciuridae; genus Ictidomys; species Ictidomys tridecemlineatus. The sequence goes on along the minus strand of NW_027523850.1, from coordinate 11,403 downwards.
ATTTTGCTCTCTGTAACAATCCTTCTGCACCCCAGACTCCAACCTTTGCTCTCTGTAACAGTTTTTCTGCACCTAAATCTCCAAACTCTGCTCTATGTAACATCCTTCTGCAACACAGTCTTCAAAATTTGCTCCCTGTAACAGTCCTTCTGCACCTCAGTCTCCAACCTCTGCTCTCTGTATAAGTCCTTCTACACCTCAGTCTAAAACCTCTTCTCTCTGCATGATCCTTCTGAACCCCAGTCTCCAACCATTGCTCTCTGTAACAGTCCTCCTTCACCTCAGTCTAAAAAGTCTGCCCTCTGTAAGATCGTTCCGCCAACCAGTATCCTAACACTGCTCTCTATAACAATCCTTCTGCACCCCAGTCTTCAAACTCTGCTCTCTTTAACAGGCCCTCTGCACCTTAGTCTCTAAACTCTGCTCTCTGTAACAGGCCTTCAGCACCCAGGTCTCTAACCTCTGCTCTCTGCAACGATTGTTTTGGACCCCAGTCTGCAAACTCTTCTCTCTTCAACGATCATTCTACACTTCACTCTCCAATATCTGCTTTCTGTTAGATACTTCTGCAACCCAGTCTAAAAACTCTGTCCTCTTTATCAGTCCTTCTGCACCCCAGTCTCCAAACTCTGCTCTCCGTAACAGGCCTTCTGCATCCAGGCCTCAAATCTCTGCTCTCTGTAACAGTCCTGCTGCACCTGGGTCTACAATCTCTGCACTCTGGAAGTTCCTTCTGAAACCCTGTCTAAAAACTCTGCTTTCGGTAACAGTTCTTCTGCACCCCAGTCTCCAACCTCTACTTTCTGTAACAGTCTTTTTGCAACTCAGTATCCAAACTCTGCTCTCTGCAACGATCCTTCTTGACCCCAGTCTCCAACGTCTCCTCTCCTCAACAGTCCTTCTGCACCCCTGTCTCCAACCTCTGCTTTCTGAAACGGTCCTTCTGCACCCCAGTCTCCAACGTCTGCTTTCTGTATCAGTAATTCTGTACCTCTGTCTCCAAACTTTGCTCTCTGTAACATTCTTTCTGCATCGCAGTCTCCAACCGCTGCTCTCTGCAACAGTTCTTCTGCACTCCAGACTCTAAACTCTGCTCTCTGCAACAGTTCTTCTGCACCCCAGTCTCCAAAATCTGCACTCTGAAACAGTTCTTCTCAACCCCAATCTCCAACCTTTTCTCTCTTTAATAGTCCTCCTGTATTGCAGTCTCCAAATTCTGCTCTCTGCAACAGTCCTTCTGCACCCAAATCTCCAACACCTGCTCCCTGCAACAGTCTTTCTTCACCACAGTCTCCAACCTCTACTCTGTGTAACAGTTTTTCTGCCCCCTAGTTTCCTACCTCTGCTCTCTACAATAATCATTCTGCATCCCAGTCTCCAACATCTGCTCTCTGCAACAGTCCTTCTGCAACTAGGTCTCCAGCATCTGCTCTCTGAAAAACTTCTTTTTCACCACAGTCTCCAACCTCTGCTCTGTGTAACAGTCCTTCTGCAACCCAGCTTCCAACCTCTGCTCTCTGCAATGATCCTTCTGCATCCCAGTCTCCAGAATCTGCTCTCTGCAACAGTTATTCTGCACCCAAGTCTCCAACATCTGCTCTCAGCAACAGTCCTTCTGCGCCTCAGTCTGGAAACTCTGTTGTCTGCAACGATCCTTCTGCAACTCAGTCTCCAACCTCTGCTCTCTGTAACAGTCTTGCTGCACCTCGGTCTATAATCTCTGCTATCTGTAATGTAAGATCCTTCTACATATCAGTTTTCAAACTCTGCTCTCTGTAACATTCTTTTTTCACCACAGTCTCAAACCTCTGGATTCTGCACCGATCCTGCTGCACCCCAGCCTCCGAACTCTGTTCTCTGCAACAGTTATTCTGCTCCCCATTCTCCAACCTCTGCGCTCTTTTACAATCCTTCTGTACGGCAGTCTTCAAGCTCTGCTCTCTGTAACGGTCCTTCTGCACCACAATCTCAAACCTCTTCTTTCTGTATCAGTCCTTCTGCACCACTGTGTCCAACCTCTGCTCTCTGTAATAGTCCTTCTGCACCTCTTTCTCCAACCTCTGCTCTCTGCAACCTAATTTCTGCACCCCATTCTCTAAACTCTGCTCTCCTCTACAGTTCTTCTGAACCACAGTCTAAAACATCTGCTCTCTGCAACAGTCCTTCTATACCCTAGTCTCCAAACTCTGCTCTCTGTAACGGTCCTTGTGCTCACCAGGCTCCAAACTATGCTCTCTGTAAAAGTCCTTCTGCACCTCAGTCTTCAAATTCGGCTCTTTACAACAGTCTTTCTTCACCCAAGTCTCCAACCTCTCCTCTCTGCAACAGTCCTTCTACAACCCAGTCTTCAACCTCTGCTCGCTGCAACAGTCCTTCTGTACGTCAGTCTCCAACATGTGCTCTCTGTAAGATCCTTCTGCAACCCAGTCTCCAAACTCTGCTCTCTGTAACAGCCTTCTGCACCCCATTCTCCAAAGTCTGTTCTCCATAACAATCCTTCTGCACCCCAGTATCAAACCTCTGCTATCTACAACGATTTATGTGCACCTCAGTCTCCAACCCAGCTCTCTGCAACAGTCCTTCTGAAACCCAGTCTCCAACATGTGCTCTCTGCAACAGTCCTTCAGCACCTCAGGCTTAAATTTCTGTTCTCTGCAACGATCCTTCTGCACCTCAGTCTCCAACCTCTACTCTCTGTAACAGTCCTTCTGCACCTCAGTCTTCAATATCTGCTCTCTGTAACATCCTTCTGCAAACCAGTTTTCAACTCTGCCATATGTAAAAGTCATTCTGCAGCCATTCTCCAAACTCTGCTCTTCGTAAAAGGCCTTCTGCACCCCAGTCTTCAACCTCTGCTCTCTGTAACAGTCCTGCTGCGCCTCGGTCTTCAATCTCTGCTCTCTGTAAGATCCTTCTGCAACCTTGTCTAACAACTCTTCTCTCTCTAACAGTTCTTCTGCATCTTCGTCTAGAAACTCTTCTCTCTGTAACAGGCCTTTTGCATCACAATCTCCAACCTAGATTCTTTGTAACAGTCTTTTTGCACCTCAGTCTCCAACGTCTGCTCTCTGAAACGATCCTTCTGCACCCCAGTCCCCAACATCTGCTCTCTGCAACAGACCTTCTGCACCACAGTCTCCTACGTCTCCTCTCTTTAACACTCTTTCTGCAAACCAGTCTGTAACCTCTGTCCTCTGTAAGGTCTTTCTGCACCCCAGTTTTCAAACTCTGCTCTCTGTTACATTCCTTCTCCAACCCAGTCTCCAACCTCTTCTTTTTTCAATGGCCCTGCTGCAACCCAGTCTCCAACCCCTGTTCTCTGCAACAGTCCTTCTACTTCCCAGTCTCAAACCTCTGCTCTCTGTAACAGTCCTTCTGCACAATAGTCTCCAACCTCTGCTCTCTGTAATGGTCTTTCTGCACCACAGTCTCAAATCTCTGCTTTCTGTATCAGTCCTTCTGCACCATAGTCTCCAACCTCTGCTCTCTGTAATGGTCTTTCTGCACCACAGTCTCAAAACTCTGCTTTCTGTATCAGTCTTTCTGCACCACGGTTTCAAACCTCTGCTCTCTGTAACACTTCTTCTGCACCTCTTAATTCAACCTCTGAACTCAGCAACCCTACATTTGCAAACCATTCTCTAACCTCTGCTCTCTGTAACAGTCCTTCTGCACCCCATTTCCTAACCTCTGTTCTCTGCAAAGTCCTCCTGAACCACAGTCTCCAACCTCTGTTCTCTGTTATAGTCCTTTTGCACCCCAGTCTGCAACCTTTGCTTCTGTATCAGTAATTCTGCACCCCAGTCTCCAAACGTTTCTCTCTGTAACATTTTTTCTGCAACTCAATCTCCAAACTCACTCTCTGCAACAGTTCTTCTGCACCCCAGTTTTTAAACTCTGTTCTCTGCAACAGTCCTTCTGAACCACAGTGTCCAACTTCTGCTCTCTGTAACGGTCCTTCTGCACCCCAGTCTTTAACCTCTGCTTTCTCTATCAGTCCTTCTGCACCCCAGTCTCCAACCTCTTATCTCTGTAACAGTCCATCTGCATCTCAGTCTCGAAATTCTGCTCTCTGCCATAGTCCTACTGCACCCATGTCTCTAACACCTGCTCCCTGCAACAGTCTTTCTTCACCCCAGTCTCCAACAACTGCTATCTGCTACAGTCCTTCTGCAACCCAGTCTCCAATCTCTGCTCTCTGAAAAAGTCCTTCTGCATCTCTGAATCTATCTCTGCTCTCTTCAATGGTCCTTCTGCACCTCAGTATCAAACCTCTACTCTCTGTAACGGTCCTTCTGCACCTCAGTCTCCAACCTCTGGTCTCTGTAAGATCCTTCTGCAACCCAGTCTCCAATATCTGCCCTCTGTAACAGTCGTTCTGCATCCCTTTACCAAACTCTGCTCTCTGTAACAGGCATTTTTTACCGCAGTCTCCAAACTCTGTTCTCTGTAACAGTCCTTCTGCACCCCAGGATCCAACTTCTGTTCTCTGTAACAATCCTTCTGCAACTCAGTTCCCAAACTCTGACATCTGCAATCGTCCTACTGCACCCCAGTCTCTAACCTCTGCTCTCTGCAACGATTGTTTTGGACCCCAGTCTGCAAACTCTTCTCTCTGCAACGATCATTCTACACCTCACTCTCCAATATCTGCTTTCTGTTAGATACTTCTGCAACCCAGTCTAAAAACTCTGCCCTCTGTATCAGTCCTTCTGCACCCCAGTCTCCAAACTCTGCTCTCTGTAACAGGCCTTCTGCATCCAGGCCTCAAATCTCTGCTCTCTGTAACAGTCCTGCTGCACCTAGGTCTACAATCTCTGCTCTCTGTAAGTTCCTTCTGAAACCTTGTCTAAAATCTCTGCTTTCTGTAACAGTTCTTCTGCACCCCAGTCTCCAACCTTTACTTTCTGTAACAGTCTTTTTGAACCTCAGTATCCAAACTCTGCTCTCTGCAACGATCCTTCTTGACCCCAGTCTCCAACGTCTCCTCTCCTCAACAGTCTTTCTGCACCCCTGTCTGCAACCTCTGCTTTCTGTAACGGTCCTTCTGCACCCCAGTCTCCAACGTCTGCTTTCTGTATCAGTAATTCTGTACCTCTGTCTCCAAACTTTGCTCTCTGTAACATTCTTTCTGCATCGCAGTCTCCAACCGCTGCTCTCTGCAACAGTTCTTCTGCACCCCAGACTCTAAACTCAGCTCTCTGCAACAGTTCTTCTGCACCCCAGTCTCCAAAATCTGCACTCTGAATCAGTTCCTCTCAACCCCTATCTCCAACCTCTTCTCTGTTTAATAGTCCTCCTGTATTGCAGTCTCCAAATTCTGCTCTCTGCAACAGTCCTTCTGCACCCAAATCTCCAACACCTGCTCCCTGCAACAGTAGTTCTTCACCCCAGTCTCCAACCTCTACTCTGTGTAACAGTTTTTCTGCCCCCTAGTGTCCTACCTCTGCTCTCTACAATAATCATTCTGCATCCCAGTCTCCAACATCTGCTCTCTGCAACAGTCCTTCTGCAACTAGGTCTCCAGCATCTGCTCTCTGAAAAACTCCTTTTTCACCACAGTCTCCAACCTCTGCTCTGTGTAACAGTCCTTCTCCAAACCAGTTTCCAACCTCTGCTCTCTGCACTGATCCTTCTGCATCCCAGTCTCCAGAATCTGCTCTCTGCAACAGTTATTCTGCACCCAAGTCTCCAACATCTGCTATCAGCAACAGTCCTTCTGCGCCTCAGTCTGGAAACTCTGTTGTCTGCAACGATCCTTCTGCAATTTAGTCTCCAACCTCTTCTCTCTGTAACAGTCTTGCTGCACCTCGGTCTATAACCTCTGCTATCTGTAATGTAAGATCCTTCTAAATACCAGTTTTCAAACTCTGTTCTCTGTAACATTCTTTTTTCACCACAGTCTCCAACCTCTGGATTCTGCACCGATCCTGCTGTACCCCAGCCTCCGAACTCTGTTCTCTGCAACAGTTCTTCTGCTCCCCATTCTCCAACCTCTGCGCTCTTTAACAGTCCTTCTCTTCGGCAGTCTTCAAGCTCTGCTCTCTGTAACGGTCCTTCTTCACCACAATCTCAAACCTCTTCTTTCTGTATCAGTCCTTCTGCACCACTGTGTCCAACCTCTGCTCTCTGTAATAGTCCTTCTGCACCTCTTTCTCCAACCTCTGCTCTCTGCAACCTTACTTCTGCACCCCATTCTCTAACCTCTGCTCTCTTATACAGTTCTTCTGAACCACAGTCTAAAACATCTGCTCTCTGCAACAGTCCTTCTGTACCCTAGTCTCCAAACTCCGCTCTCTGTAACGGTCCTTCTGCACCCCAGGCTCCAAACTATGCTCTCTGTAAAAGTCCTTCTGCACCTCAGTCTTCAAATTCTGCTCTTTACAACAGTCTTTCTTCACCCAAGTCTCCAACCTCTCCTCTCTGCAACAGTCCTTCTACAACCCAGTCTTCAACCTCTGCTCTCTGCAACAGTCCTTCTGTACGTCAGTCTCCAACATGTGCTCTCTGTAAGATCCTTCTGCAACCCAGTCTCCAAACTCTGCTCTCTGTAACAGCCTTCTGCACCCCATTCTCCAAAGTCTGTTCTCCATAACAATCCTTCTGCACCCCAGTATCAAACCTCTGCTCTCTACAACAATTTATGTGCACCCCAGTCTCCAACCTCAGCTCTCTGCAACAGTCCTTCTGAAACTCAGTCTCCAACATGTGCTCTCTGCAACAGTCCTTCAGCACCTCAGGCTTAAAATTCTGTTCTCTGCACGATCCTTCTGCACCTCAGTCTCCAACCTCTACTCTCTGTAACAGTCCTTCTGCACCTCAGTCTTCAATATCTGCTCTCTGTAACATCCTTCTGCAAACCAGTTTCCAACTCTGCCAAATGTAAAAGTCATTCTGAAGCCATTCTCCAAACTCTGCTCTTCGTATAAGGCCTTCTGCACCCCAGTCTTCAACCTCTGCTCTCTGTAACAGTCCTGCTGCGCCTCAGTCTTCAATCTCTGCTCTCTGTAAGATCCTTCTGCAACCTTGTCTAACAACTCTTCTCTCTCTAACAGTTCTTCTTCATCCTCGTCTAGAACCTCTGCTCTCTGTAACATGCCTTTTGCCTCACAATCTCCAAGCTAGATCCTTTGTAACAGTCTTTTTGCACCTCAGTCTCCAACGTCTGCTCTCTAAAAAGATCCTTCTGCACCCCAGTCTCCAACATCTGCTCTCTGCAACAGACCTTGTGCACCCCAGTCTCCTACGTCTCCTTTCTTTAACACTCTTTCTGCAAACCAGTCTGTAACCTCTGTCCTCTGTAAGGTCCTTCTGCACCCCAGTTTTCAAACTCTGCTCTCTGTTACATTCCTTCTCCAACCCAGTCTCCAACCTCTTCTTTTTTCAATGGCCCTGCTGCAACCCAGTCTCCAACCTCTGTTCTCTGCAACAGTCCTTCTACTTCCCAGTCTCAAACCTCTGCTCTCTGTAACAGTCCTTCTGCACAATAGTCTCCAACCTCTGCTCTCTGTAATGGTCTTTCTGCACCACAGTCTCAAATCTCTGCTTTCTGTATCAGTCCTTCTGCACCATAGTCTCCAACCTCTGCTCTCTGTAATGGTCTTTCTGCACCACAGTCTCAAAACTCTGCTTTCTGTATCAGTCCTTCTGCACCACGGTTTCAAACCTCTGCTCTCTGGAACACTTCTTCTGCACCTCTTACTTCAACCTCTGAACTCAGCAACCCTACATTTGCAACCCATTCTCTAAACTCTGCTCTCTGTAACAGTCCTTCTGCACCCCATTTCCTAACCTCTGTTCTCTTCAACAGTCCTCCTGAACCACAGTCTCCAACCTCTGTTCTCTGTTATAGTCCTTTTGCACCCCAGTCTGCAACCTCTGCTTTCTGTATCACTAATTCTGCACCCCAGTCTCCAAACGTTTCTCTCTGTAACATGTTTTCTGCACCTCAATCTCCAAACTCACTCTCTGCAACAGTTCTTCTGCACCCCAGTTTTTAAACTCTGTTCTCTGCAACAGTCCTTCTGAACCACAGTGTCCAACTTCTGCTCTCTGTAACGGTCCTTCTGCACCCCAGTCTTTAACCTCTGCTTTCTCTATCAGTCCTTATGCACCCCAGTCTCCAACCTCTTATCTCTGTAACAGTCCTTCTGCAACTCAGTCTCCAAATTCTGCTCTCTGCAACAGTCCTACTGCTCCCAAGTCTCTAACACCTGCTCCCTGCAACAGTCTTTCTTCACCCCAGTCTCCAACAACTGCTATCTGCTACAGTCCTTCTGCACCCCAGTCTCCAATCTCTGCTCTCTGTAAAAGTCCTTCTTCATCTCTGAATCTATCTCTGCTCTCTTCAATGGTCCTTCTGCACCTCAGTCTCCAACCTCTGGTCTCTGTAAGATCCTTCTGCCACCCAGTCTCCAATATCTGCCCTCTGTAACAGTCGTTCTGCATCCCTTTACCAAACTCTGCTCTCTGTAACAGGCATTCTTCACCGCAGTCTCCAAACTCTGTTCTCTGTAACAGTCCTTCTGCACCCCAGGATCCAACTTCTGTTCTCTGTAACAATCCTTCTGCAACTCAGTTCCCAAACTCTGACATCTGCAATCGTCCTACTGCACCCCAGTCTCTAACCTCTGCTCTCTGCAACGATTGTTTTGGACCCCAGTCTCCAAACTCTGCTCTCTGCAAAAGTCCTTCTGCACCCCAGTCTCCAACATCTGCCCTCTGCAACAGTGATTCTGCATCTCAGTCTGAAAACTCTGCTCTATGCAACTATCCTTGTTCAACACAGTCTCCAAACTCTGCTTTCTGTAACAGTTTTTTTGCTACTCAGTCTCCAACCTCTGCTCTCTGTAACAGTCCTTCTGCACCCCATTCTCCAAACTCTGCTCTCTGTAAGATCCTTCTGCACACAAGTTTCCTAACTCTGCTCTCCGTAGCATTCCTTCTCCACCCAGTCTCCAACCTATGCTTTTTGCAACGGACCTTCTGCACGCCAGTCTCCAACCTCTGTTCTCGGCAATGGTCCTTCTGCACCCCTGTCTCCAAATTCTGCTCTGCATATCATTTTTTCTGAACCTCCGTCTCCAATTTCTGCTCCATGTTAGATCCTTCTGCAACCATGTCACCAAACTCTGCTCTCTGGAACAGTCCTTCTGCACCCCAGTCTCCAAACTCTGCTCTCTGATAGATCCTTCTGCACCCCAGTCTCCAAACTCTGACCTGTGTAACAGTCCTTCTTCACCCAAGTCTCTGTAACAATCCTTCTGCACCTCAGTCTCACAAATCTGCTCTCTGAAACGGTTTTTCTGCACCCCATTCTCCAACGTCTATTGTCTGCAAGAGTCCTGAGGCACCTCAGTCTCCAAATTTTGCTCCCTGCAAAAATACTTCTGCACCCAAGTCTCCAACTTCTGCTCTCTGCAACAGTTCTTCTGCACCCCAGTCTCCAACCTCTGCTCTCTGAAAGATCCTTATGCACCCCAGTCTCTAAATTCTGATCATTGTCACAGTCGTTTTTCACCTCAGTCTCCAACCTTTTCTCTCTGTAACAATCCTTCTGCACCTCAGTCTACAACATCTGTACTCTGCAGCAGTCTTTCTGCACCCCATTCTCCAAACTCTTTGTTCTTCAAGAGTCCTTCAGCACGTCATATCCGACCTTTACTCCCTGCAACAATCCTCTGCACCCCAGTCTCTAACATCGGCTCTCTTCAACAGTTCTTCTGCACCCCAGTCTCCAACTTCTACTCTCTGAAGTATTCCTTCTCCACCCCCAGTCTCCAACCTCTGATCTCTGTAACAGTCCTTCTGTACCGCAATCTCTAACTTCTGTTCTCTGTAAGATTTTTCTGCACTCCAGTTTCCAAACTCTGCTCTCTGTAACATTTCTTCCCCACGCAAATATCTAACCTCTGCTCTCTGCAATGGTCCTTCTGCACCCCAGTCTCCAACCTCTGATTTCTGTATCAGTCCTTCAGCACCACAGTCTCCAAACTCCATTCTCTATTACAGTCCTTTTGCACCTCAGTCTCCAAACCCTGCTTTCTGCAAAAAGTCTTTTTGCATCCCATTCTCCAACCTGTGCTCTCTCCAACAGTCCTACTGTACCCTAGTCTCAAACCTCTGTTCTCTGTAACAGCCCTTCTGTACTGCAGTCTCCATCCTCTGCTCTCATTAAGATTCATTCTGGACCCATGTCTCCAACTTCTGCTTTCTGTATCAGTCCTTCTGCACCCCAGTCTCCAAACTCTTCTCTTTGTGACAGTCCTTCTACATCTCAGTCCTTCTACATCTCAGTCTCAAACATCTTCTCTCTGTAACAGTCCTTCTCTACCCCAGTCTCAAAACTCTGCTCTCTGCAACAGTTCTTCTACATTAAAGTCTTCAACCTCTGCTCTGTGTAACAGTCCTTCTGCAACCCAGTGTCAAAACTCTGCTCTCTCAACAGTCCTTCTGCATCCCAGTCTCCAAACTCTGCTCTCTGTATCAGTCCTTCTGCAAACAAGTCTCCAAACTCTGCTCTCTGTAACAGTCCTTCTGCACCTCAGTCTCCAAATTCTGCTCTCTGCAACAGTCCTTCTGCACCCATGTTTCCACCCTCTGCTCTCTGCAACAGTCCTTCTACACACCAGTCTTCAACCTCTGCTCTTTGTAACAGTCCTTCTGCTCACCAGTCTCCAAATTCTGCTTTCTGTAACAGGCCTTCTGCATCTCAGTCTCCAAACTCTGCTCTCTGTTTCAGTCCCTCTGCACCCCAGAATCCAAACTCTGCTCTCTGTAACACTCCTTCTGCACCTCAGTCTCCAAATTCTGCTCTCTGCAACAGTCCTTCTGCACTCAAGTCTCCAACCTCTGCTCTCTGCAACAGTTTTTCTACACACCAGTCTTCAACCTCTGCTCTTCGTAACAGTCCTTCTGCACACCAGTCTCCAACCTCTGCTCTCTGTAACAATCATTCTGCACCCCAGTCTCCCACCTCTGCTTTCAGTATCATGATTTTTCATCCCAGTCTCCAAAGTATGCTATGGGGAAGAGTCCTTCTGCATCCCAGTCTCCAACATCTGCTCTCTGCAACCATCCTTCCGCACACCAGTCTCCAAACTCTGCTCTCTGTAACAGCCCTTCTGCATCTTTTCACCAAACTCTGCTCTCGGTAAGAGGACTTCTGCACCGCAGTCTCCAAACTCTGTTCTCTGTAACAGTCCCTCTGAACCACAATCTAAAACCTCTGCTCTCTACAATGATTCTTCTGCACCCCAGTTCCCAATCTCTGTAATCTCCAACAATCCTTCTGCACCTCAGTTCCCAAACTCTTACCTCTGCAATGGTCCTACTGCACCCCAGTCTTAAACCTCTGCTCTCTGCGACGATACTTTTGCAACCCAGTCTCCAACCTCTGCTCTC
>NW_027523849.1:0-39811 GCF_052094955.1 Ictidomys tridecemlineatus | reverse complement strand
CAGCAAACAAACCATAGAGATAGAACTTGAAACTGCTTTATGGTGTCAAGTTTCAAAGAGCTAGCACAAACTGTGTTTGATTTAGAGTTCCAAATACATGTATCTCTATAGGAGAAAACAGAGTGAAAACTCCAAATGAAACCGGTTACTGCCAACGAACGGTTTCACCTAGAAAAACGAAATTTGGCGAGCCAAGTGGGATTGGTGTACTGATCATTACCTGAAAGTTTCATCAAGATTGGGTGAAAAAGTGTGGGCTGAGATTTCATGCAACTCGTAGTTTTTTGGAAGCTTGGCAGGCCCTTTCCATGAAAGTGATTCTCGCCAGTCTCTGCTTAGGGCTACATCAACAGCAAACAAACCATAGAGATAGAACTTGAAACTGCTTTATGGTGTCAAGTTTCAAAGAGCTAGCACAAACCGTGTTTGATTTAGAGTTCCAAATACATGTATGCCTATAGGAGAAAACAGAGTGAAACCTCAAAATGAAACCGGTTACTGCCAACGAACGGTTTCACCTAGAAGAACGACATTTGGCGAGCCAAGTGGGATTGGTGTACTGATCATTACCTGAAAGTTTCATCAAGATTGGGTGAAAAAGTATGTGCTGAGATTTCAGGCAACTCGTAGTTTTTTGGAAGCTTGGCAGGCCCTTTCCATGAAAGTGATTCTCGCCAGTCTCTGCTTAGGGCTACATCAACAGCAAACAAACCACAGAGATAGAACTTGAAACTGCTTTATGGTGTCAAGTTTCAAAGAGCTAGCACAAACCGTGTTTGATTTAGAGTTCAATACATGTATCCCTATAGGGAGAAAACAGAGTGAAACCTCAAAATGAAACCGGTTACTGCCAACGAAGGGTTTCACCTAGAAGAACGAAATTTGGCGAGCCAAAGTTGGATGTGTACTGATCATTACCTGAAAGTTTCATCAAGATTGGGTGAAAAAGTGTGTGCTGAGATTTCAGGCAACTCGTAGTTTTTTGGAAGCTTGGCAGGCCCTTTTCATGAAAGTGATTCTCGCCAGTCTCTGCTTAGGGCTACATCAACAGCAAACAAAGCATAGAGATAGAACTTGAAACTGCTTTATGGTGTCAAGTTTCAAAGAGCTAGCACAAACCGTGTTTGATTTAGAGTTCCAAATACATGTATCCCTATAGGAGAAAACAGAGTGAAACCTCAAAATGAAACCAGTTACTGCCAACGAACGGTTTCACCTAGAAGAACAAAATTTGCGAGCCCAAGTGGGATTGGTGTACTGATCATTACCTGAAAGTTTCATCAAGATTGGGTGAAAAAGTGTGTGCTGTGATTTCAGGCAACTCGTAGTTTTTTTGGAAGCTTGGCAGGCCCTTTCCATGAAAGTGATTCTCGCCAGTCTCTGCTTAGGGCTACATCAACAGCAAACAAACCATAGAGATAGAACTTGAAACTGCTTTATGGTGTCAAGTTTCAAAGAGCTAGCACAAACCGTGTTTGATTTAGAGTTCCAAATACATGTATCCCTATAGGAGAAAACAGAGTAAAACCTCCAAATGAAACCGTTTACTGCCAACGAACGGTTTCACCTAGAAGAACGAAATTTGGCGAGCCAAGTGGGATTGGTGTACTGATCATTACCTGAAAGTTTCATCAAGATTGAGTGAAAAACTGTGTGCTGAGATTTCAGGCAACTCGTAGTTTTTTGGAAGCTTGGCAAGCCCTTTCCATGAAAGTGATTTTCGCCAGTCTCTGCTTAGGGCTACATCAACAGCAAACAAACCATTGAGATAGAACTTGAAACTGCTTTATGGTGTCAAGTTTCAAAGAGCTAGCACAAACCGTGTTTGATTTAGAGTTCCAAATACATTAATCCCTATAGGAGAAAACAGAGTGAAACCTCCAAATGAAACCGGTTACTGCCAACGAACGGTTTCACCTAGAAGAACGAAATTTGGCGAGCCAAGTGGGATTGGTGTACTGATCATCACCTGAAAGTTTCATCAAGATTGGGTGAAAAAGTGTGTGCTCAGATTTCAGGCAACTCGTAGTTTTTTGGAAGCTTGGCAGGCCCTTTCCATGAAAGTGATTCTCGCCAGTCTCTGCTTAGGGCTACATCAACAGCAAACAAACCATAGAGATAGAACTTGAAAATGCTTTATGGTGTCAAGTTTCAAAGAGCTAGCACAAACCGTGTTTGATTTAGAGTTCCAAATACATGTATCCCTATAGGAGAAAACAGAGTGAAACCTCCAAATGAAACCGGTTACTGCCAACGAATGGTTTCACCTAGAAGAACCAAATTTGGCGAGCCAAGTGGGATTGGTGTACTGATCATTACCTGAAAGTTTCATCAAGATTGGGTGAAAAAGTGTGTGCTGAGATTTCAGGCAACTCGTCGTTTTTTGGAAGCTTGGCAGGCCCTTTCCATGAAAGTGATTCTCGCCAGTCTCTGCTTAGGGCTACATCAACAGCAAACAAACCATAGAGATAGAACTTGAAACTGCTTTATGGAGTCAAGTTTCAAAGAGCTAGCACAAACCGTGTTTGATTTAGAGTTCCAAATACATGTATCCCTATAGGAGAAAACAGAGTGAAACCTCAAAATGAAACCGGTTACTGCCAACGAATGGTTTCACCTAGAAGAACGAGATTTGGCGAGCCAAGTGGGATTGGTGTACTGATCATTACCTGAAAGTTTCATCAAGATTGGGTGAAAAAGTGTGTGCTGAGATTTCAGGCAACTCGTAGTTTTTTGGAAGCTTGGCAGGCCCTTTCCATGAAAGTGATTCTCGCCAGTCTCTGCTAAGGCTACATCAACAGCAAACAAACCATAGAGATAGAACTTGAAACTGCTTTATTGTGTCAAGTTTCAAAGAGCTAGCACAAACCGTGTTTGATTTAGAGTCCAAATACATGTATCCCTATAGGAGAAAACAGAGTGAAACCTCAAAATGAAACCGGTTACTGCCAACGAACGGTTTCACCTAGAAGAACGAGATTTGGCGAGCCAAGTGGGATTGGTGTACTGATCATTACCTGAAAGTTTCATCAAGATTGGGTGAAAAAGTGTGTGCTGAGATTTCAGGCAACTCGTAGTTTTTTGGAAGCTTGGCAGGCCCTTTCCATGAAAGTGATTCTCACTAGTCTCTGCTTAGGGCTACATCAACAGCAAACAAACCATAGAGATAGAACTTGAAACTGCTTTATTGTGTCAAGTTTAAAAGAGCTAGCACAAACCGTGTTTGATTTAGAGTCCAAATACATGTATCCCTATAGGAGAAAACAGAGTGAAACCTCTAAATGAAACCGGTTACTGCCAACGAACGGTTTCACCTAGAAGAACGAGATTTCGCGAGCCAAGTGGGATTGGTGTACTGATCATTACCTGAAGGTTTCATCAAGGTTGGGTGAAAAAGTGTGTGCTGAGATTTCAGGCAACTCGTAGTTTTTTGGAAGCTTGGCAGGCCCTTTTTATGAAAGTGATTCTCGCCAGTCTCTTCTTAGGGCTACATCAACAGCAAACAAACCATAGAGATAGAACTTGAAACTGCTTTATTGTGTCAAGTTTCAAGGAGCTAGCACAAACCGTGTTTGATTTAGAGTTCCAAATACATGTATCCCTATAGGAGAAAACAGAGTGGAACCTCAAAATTAAACCGGTTACTGCCAACGAACGGTTTCACCTAGAAGAACGAAATTTGGCGAGCCAAGTGGGATTGGTGTACTGATCATTACCTGAAAGTTTCATCAAGATTGGGTGAAAAAGTGTGTGCTGAGATTTCAGGCAACTCGTAGTTTTTTTGAAGCTTGGCAGGCCCTTTCCATGAAAGTGATTCTCGCCAGTCTCTGCTTAAGGCTACATCAACAGCAAACAAACCATAGAGATAGAACTTGAAACTGCTTTATGGTGTCAAGCTTCAAAGAGCTAGCACAAACCGTGTTTGATTTAGAGTTCCAAATACATGTATCCCTATAGGAGAAAAAAGAGTGAAACCTCAAAATGAAACCGGTTACTGCCAACGAACGGTTTCACCTAGAACGAAATTTGGCGAGCCAAGTGGGATTGGTGTACTGATCATTACCTGAAAGTTTCATCAAGATTGGGTGAAAAAGTGTGTGCTGAGATTTCAGGCAACTCGTAGTTTTTTGGAAGCTTGGCAGGCCCTTTCCATGAAAGTGATTCTCGCCAGTCTCTGCTAAGGCTACATCAACAGCAAACAAACCATAGAGATAGAACTTGAAACTGCTTTATTGTGTCAAGTTTCAAAGAGCTAGCACAAACCGTGTTTGATTTAGAGTCCAAATACATGTATCCCTATAGGAGAAAACAGAGTGAAACCTCAAAATGAAACCGGTTACTGCCAACGAACGGTTTCACCTAGAAGAACGAGATTTGGCGAGCCAAGTGGGATTGGTGTACTGATCATTACCTGAAAGTTTCATCAAGATTGGGTGAAAAAGTGTGTGCTGAGATTTCAGGCAACTCGTAGTTTTTTGGAAGCTTGGCAGGCCCTCTCCATGAAAGTGATTCTCGCCAGTCTCTGCTTAGGGCTACATCAACAGCAAACAAACCATAGAGATAGAACTTGAAACTGCTTTATTGTGTCAAGTTTAAAAGAGCTAGCACAAACCGTGTTTGATTTAGAGTCCAAATACATGTATCCCTATAGGAGAAAACAGAGTGAAACCTCTAAATGAAACCGGTTACTGCCAACGAACGGTTTCACCTAGAAGAACGAGATTTCGCGAGACAAGTGGGATTGGTGTACTGATCATTACCTGAAGGTTTCATCAAGGTTGGGTGAAAAAGTGTGTGCTGAGATTTCAGGCAACTCGTAGTTTTTTGGAAGCTTGGCAGGCCCTTTTTATGAAAGTGATTCTCGCCAGTCTCTTCTTAGGGCTACATCAACAGCAAACAAACCATAGAGATAGAACTTGAAACTGCTTTATTGTGTCAAGTTTCAAGGAGCTAGCACAAACCGTGTTTGATTTAGAGTTCCAAATACATGTATCCCTATAGGAGAAAACAGAGTGGAACCTCAAAATTAAACCGGTTACTGACAACGAACGGTTTCACCTAGAAGAACAAAATTTGGCGAGCCAAGTGGGATTGGTGTACTGATCATTACCTGAAAGTTTCATCAAGATTGGGTGAAAAAGTGTGTGCTGAGATTTCAGGCAACTCGTAGTTTTTTTGAAGCTTGGCAGGCCCTTTCCATGAAAGTGATTCTCGCCAGTCTCTGCTTAAGGATACATCAACAGCAAACAAACCATAGAGATAGAACTTGAAACTGCTTTATGGTGTCAAGCTTCAAAGAGCTAGCACAAACCGTGTTTGATTTAGAGTTCCAAATACATGTATCCCTATAGGAGAAAAAAGAGTGAAACCTCAAAATGAAACCGGTTACTGCCAACGAACGGTTTCACCTAGAACGAAATTTGGCGAGCCAAGTGGGATTGGTGTACTGATCATTACCTGAAAGTTTCATCAAGATTGGGTGAAAAAGTGTGTGCTGAGATTTCAGGCAACTCGTAGTTTTTTGGAAGCTTGGCAGGCCCTTTCCATGAAAGTGATTCTCGCCAGTCTCTGCTTAGGGCTACATCAACAGCAAACAAACCATAGAGATAGAACTTGAAATTGCTTTATTGTGTCAAGTTTCAAAGAGCTAGCACAAACCGTGTTTGATTTAGAGTCCAAATACATGTATCCCTATAGGAGAAAACAGAGTGAAACCTCAAAATGAAACCGGTTACTGCCAACGAACGGTTTCACCTAGAAGAACGAGATTTGGCGAGCCAAGTGGGATTGGTGTACTGATCATTACCTGAAAGTTTCATCAAGATTGGGTGAAAAAGTGTGTGCTGAGATTTCAGGCAACTCGTAGTTTTTTGGAAGCTTGGCAGGCCCTTTCCATGAAAGTGATTCTCACTAGTCTCTGCTTAGGGCTACATCAACAGCAAACAAACCATAGAGATAGAACTTGAAACTGCTTTATTGTGTCAAGTTTAAAAGAGCTAGCACAAACCGTGTTTGATTTAGAGTCCAAATACATGTATCCCTATAGGAGAAAACAGAGTGAAACCTCTAAATGAAACCGGTTACTGCCAACGAACGGTTTCACCTAGAAGAACGAGATTTGTCGAGCCAAGTGGGATTGGTGTACTGATCATTACCTGAAGGTTTCATCAAGGTTGGGTGAAAAAGTGTGTGCTGAGATTTCAGGCAACTCGTAGTTTTTTGGAAGGTTGGCAGGCCCTTTTTATGAAAGTGATTCTCGCCAGTCTCTGCTTAGGGCTACATCAACAGCAAACAAACCATAGAGATAGAACTTGAAACTGCTTTATTGTGTCAAGTTTCAAGGAGCTAGCACAAACCGTGTTTGATTTAGAGTTCCAAATACATGTATCCCTATAGGAGAAAACAGAGTGGAACCTCAAAATTAAACCGGTTACTGCCAACGAACGGTTTCACCTAGAAGAACGAAATTTGGCGAGCCAAGTGGGATTGGTGTACTGATCATTACCTGAAAGTTTCATCAAGATTGGGTGAAAAAGTGTGTGCTGAGATTTCAGGCAACTCGTAGTTTTTTGGAAGCTTGGCAGGCCCTTTCCATGAAAGTGATTCTCGCCAGTCTCTGCTTAAGGCTACATCAACAGCAAACAAACCATAGAGATAGAACTTGAAACTGCTTTATGGTGTCAAGCTTCAAAGAGCTAGCACAAACCGTGTTTGATTTAGAGTTCCAAATACATGTATCCCTATAGGAGAAAACAGAGTGAAACCTCAAAATGAAACCGGTTACTGCCAACGAACGGTTTCACCTAGAAGAACGAAATTTGGCGAGCCAAGTGGGATTGGTGTACTGATCCTTACCTGAAAGTTTCATCAAGATTGGGTGAAAAAGTGTGTGCTGAGATTTCAGGCAACTCGTAGTATTTTGGAAGCTTGGCAGGCCTTTTCCATGAAAGTGATTCTGGCCACTCTCTGCTTAGGGCTACATCAACACCAAACAAACCATAGAGATAGAACTTGAAACTGCTTTATGGTGTCAAGTTTCAAAGAGCTAGCACAAACCGTGTTTGATTTAGAGTCCAAATACATGTATCCCTATAGGAGAAAACAGAGTGAAACCTCAAAATGAAACCGGTTACTGCCAACGAACGGTTTCACCTAGAAGAACGAGATTTGGCGAGCCAAGTGGGATTGGTGTACTGATCATTACCTGAAAGTTTCATCAAGATTGGGTGAAAAAGTGTGTGCTGAGATTTCAGGCAACTCGTAGTTTTTTGGAAGCTTGGCAGGCCCTTTCCATGAAAGTGATTCTCACTAGTCTCTGCTTAGGGCTACATCAACAGCAAACAAACCATAGAGATAGAACTTGAAACTGCTTTATTGTGTCAAGTTTAAAAGAGCTAGCACAAACCGTGTTTGATTTAGAGTCCAAATACATGTATCCCTATAGGAGAAAACAGAGTGAAACCTCTAAATGAAACCGGTTACTGCCAACGAACGGTTTCACCTAGAAGAACGAGATTTCGCGAGCCAAGTGGGATTGGTGTACTGATCATTACCTGAAGGTTTCATCAAGGTTGGGTGAAAAAGTGTGTGCTGAGATTTCAGGCAACTCGTAGTTTTTTGGAAGCTTGGCAGGCCCTTTTTATGAAAGTGATTCTCGCCAGTCTCTTCTTAGGGCTACATCAACAGCAAACAAACCATAGAGATAGAACTTGAAACTGCTTTATTGTGTCAAGTTTCAAGGAGCTAGCACAAACCGTGTTTGATTTAGAGTTCCAAATACATGTATCCCTATAGGAGAAAACAGAGTGGAACCTCAAAATTAAACCGGTTACTGCCAACGAACGGTTTCACCTAGAAGAACGAAATTTGGCGAGCCAAGTGGGATTGGTGTACTGATCATTACCTGAAAGTTTCATCAAGATTGGGTGAAAAAGTGTGTGCTGAGATTTCAGGCAACTCGTAGTTTTTTTGAAGCTTGGCAGGCCCTTTCCATGAAAGTGATTCTCGCCAGTCTCTGCTTAGGGCTACATCAACAGCAAACAAACCATAGAGATAGAACTTGAAACTGCTATATTGTGTCAAGTTTCAAAGAGCTAGCACAAACCGTGTTTGATTTAGAGTTCCAAATACATGTATCCCTATAGGAGAAAACAGAGTGAAACCTCAAAATGAAACCGGTTACTGCCAACGAACGGTTTCACCTAGAAGAACGAGATTTGGCGAGCCAAGTGGGATTGGTGTACTGATCATTACCTGAAAGTTTCATCAAGATTGGGTGAAAAAGTGTGTGCTGAGATTTGAGGCAACTCGTAGTATTTTGGAAGCTTGGCAGGCCCTTTCCAAGAAAGTGATTCTCGCCAGTCTCTGCTTAGGGCTACATCAACAGCAAACAAACCATAGAGATAGAACTTGAAACTGCTTTGTGGTGTCAAGTTTCAAAGAGCTAGCACAAACCGTGTTTGATTTAGAGTTCCAAATACATGTATCCCTATAGGAGAAAACAGAGTGAAACCTCAAAATGAAACCGGTTACTGCCAACGAACGGTTTCACCTAGAAGAACGAGATTTGGCGAGCCAAGTGGGATTGGTGTACTGATCATTACCTGAAAGTTTCATCAAGATTGGGTGAAAAAGTGTGTGCTGAGATTTGAGGCAACTCGTAGTATTTTGGAAGCTTGGCAGGCCCTTTCCAAGAAAGTGATTCTCGCCAGTCTCTGCTTAGGGCTACATCAACAGCAAACAAACCATAGAGATAGAACTTGAAACTGCTTTATGGTGTCAAGTTTCAAAGAGCTAGCACAAACCTTGTTTGATTTAGAGTTCCAAATACATGTATCCCTATAGGAGAAAACAGAGTGAAACCTCAAAATGAAACCGGTTACTGCCAACGAACGGTTTCACCTAGAAGAACGAAATTTGGTGAGCCAAGTGAGATTGGTGTACTGATCATTACCTGAAAGTTTCATCAAGATTGGGTGAAAAAGTTTGTGCTGAGATTTCAGGCAACTCGTAGTTTTTTGGAAGCTTGGCAGGCCCTTTCCATGAAAGTGATTCTCGCCAGTCTCTGCTTAGGGCTACATCAACAGCAAACAAACCATAGAGATAGAACTTGAAACTGCTTTATTGTGTCAAGTTTCAAAGAGCTACCACAAACCGTGTTTGATTTAGAGTTCCAAATACATGTATCCCTATAGGAGAAACCAGAGTGAAACCTCAAAATGAAACCGGTACTGCCAACGAACGGTTTCAACTAGAAGAAGGAGATTTGTCGAGCCAAGTGGGATTGGTGTACTGATCATTACCTGAAAGTTTCATCAAGATTGGGTGAAAAAGTGTGTGCTGAGATTTCAGGCAACTCGTAGTTTTTTGGAAGCTTGGCAGGCCCTTTCCATGAAAGTGATTCTGGCCAGTCTCTGCTTAGGGCTACATCAACAGCAAAAAAACCATAGAGATAGAACTTGAAACTGCTTTATGGTGTCAAGTTTCAAAGAGCTAGCACAAACCCTGTTTGATTTAGAGTTCCAAATACATGTATCCCTATAGGAGAAAACAGAGTGAAACCTCAAAATGAAACCGGTTACTGCCAAAGAACGGTTTCACCTAGAAGAACGAGATTTGGCGAGCCAATTTGGATTGGTGTACTGATCATTACCTGAAAGTTTCATCAAGATTGGGTGAAAAAGTGTGTGCTGAGATTTCAGGCAACTCGTAGTTTTTTGGAAAATTGGCAGGCCATTTCCATGAAAGTGATTCTCCCAGTCTCTGCTGAGGGCTACATCAACAGCAAACAAACCATAGAGATAGAACTTGAAACTGCTTTATGGTGTCAAGTTTCAAAGAGCTAGCACAAACCGTGTTTGATTTAGAGTTCCAAATACATGTATCCCTATAGGAGAAAACAGAGTGAAACCTCAAAATGAAACCGGTTACTGCCAACGAACGGTTTCACCTAGAAGAACGAGATTTGGCGAGCCCAGTAGGATTGGTGTACTAATCATTACCTGAAAGTTTCATAAAGATTGGGTGAAAAAGTGTGTGCTGAGATTTCAGGCAACTCGTAGTTTTTTGGAAGCTTGGCAGGCCCTTTCCATGAAAGTGATTCTCGCCAGTCTCTGCTTAGGGCTACATCAACAGCAAACAAACCATAGAGATAGAATTTGAAACTGCTTTATGGTGTCAAGATTCAAAGAGCTAGCACAAACCCTGTTTGATTTAGAGTTCCAAATACATGTATCCCTATAGGAGAAAACAGAGTGAAACCTCAAAATGCAACCGGTTACTGCCAAAGAACGGTTTCACCTAGAAGAACGAGATTTGGCGAGCCAAGTGGGATTGGTGTACTGATCATTACCTGAAAGTTTCATCAAGATTGGGTGAAAAAGTGTGTGCTGAGATTTCAGGAAACTCGTAGTTTTTTGGAAGCTTGGCAGGCCCTTTCCATGAAAGTGATTCTCGCCAGTCTCTGCTTAGGGCTACATCAACAGCAAACAAACCATAGAGATAGAACTTGAAACTGCTTTATTGTGTCAAGTTTCAAAGAGCTAGCACAAACCGTGTTTGATTTAGAGTTCCAAATACATGTATCCCTATAGGAGAAAACAGATGAAACCTCAAAATGAAACCGGTTACTGCCAACGAACGGCTTCACCTAGAAGAACGAAATTTGGCGAGCCAAGTGAGATTGGTGTACTGATCATTACCTGAAAGTTTCATCAAGATTGGGTGAAAAAGTGTGTGCTGAGATTTCAGGCAACTCGTAGTTTTTTGGAAGCTTGGCAGGCCCTTTCCATGAAAGTGATTCTCGCCAGTCTCTGCTTAGGGCTACATCAACAGCAAACAAACCATAGAGATAGAACTTGAAACTGCTTTATGGTGTCAAGTTTCAAAGAGCTAGCACAAACTGTGTTTGATTTAGAGTTCCAAATACATGTATCACAATGGGAGAAAACACAGTGAAACCTCAAAATGAAACCGGTTACTGCCAACGAATGGTCTCACCTAGAAGAACGAAATTTGGCGAGCCCAGTGGGATTGGTGTACTGATCATTACCTGAAAGTTTCATAAAGATTGGGTGAAAAAGTGTGTGCTGAGATTTCAGGCAACTCGTCGTTTTTTGGAAGCTTGGCAGGCCCTTTCAATGAAAGTCATTCTCGCCAGTCTCTGCTTAGGGCTACATCAACAGCAAACAAACCATAGAGATAGAATTTAAAACTGCTTTATGGTGTCAAGTTTCAAAGAGCTAGCACAAACCCTGTTTGATTTAGAGTTCCAAATACATGTATCCCTATAGGAGAAAACAGAGTGAAACCTCAAAATGAAACCGGTTACTGCCAAAGAACGGTTTCACCTAGAAGAACGAGATTTGGCGAGCCAAGTGGGATTGGTGTACTGATCATTACCTGAAAGTTTCATCAAGATTGGGTGAAAAAGTGTGTGCTGAGATTTCAGGCAACTCATAGTTTTTTGGAAGCTTGGCAGGCCCTTTCCATGAAAGTGATTCTCCCAAGTCTCTGCTTAGGGCTACATCAACAGCAAACAAACCATAGAGATAGAACTTGAAACTGCTTTATGGTGTCAAGTTTCAAAGAGCTAGCACAAACCCTGTTTGATTTAGAGTTCCAAATACATGTATCCCTATAGGAGAAAACAGAGTGAAACCTCAAAATGAAACCGGTTACTGCCAACGAACGGTTTCACCTAGAAGAACGAGATTTGGTGATCCAAGTTGGATTGGTGTACTGATCATTACCTGAAAGTTTCATCAAGATTGGGTGAAAAAGTGTGTGCTGAGATTTCAGGAAACTCGTAGTTTTTTGGAAGCTTGGCAGGCCCTTTCCATGAAAGTGATTCTCGCCAGTCTCTGCTTAGGGCTACATCAACAGCAAACAAACCATAGAGATAGAACTTGAAACTGCTTTATTGTGTCAAGTTTCAAAGAGCTAGCACAAACCGTGTTTGATTTAGAGTTCCAAATACATGTATCCCTATAGGAGAAAACAGATGAAACCTCAAAATGAAACCGGTTACTGCCAACGAACGGCTTCACCTAGAAGAACGAAATTTGGCGAGCCAAGTGAGATTGGTGTACTGATCATTACCTGAAGGTTTCATCAAGATTGGGTGAAAAAGTGTGTGCTGAGATTTCAGGCAACTCGTAGTTTTTTGGAAGCTTGGCAGGCCCTTTCCATGAAAGTGATTCTCGCCAGTCTCTGCTTAGGGCTACATCAACAGCAAACAAACCATAGAGATAGAACTTGAAACTGCTTTATGGTGTCAAGTTTCAAAGAGCTAGCACAAACTGTGTTTGATTTAGAGTTCCAAATACATGTATCACTATGGGAGAAAACACAGTGAAACCTCAAAATGAAACCGGTTACTGCCAACGAATGGTCTCACCTAGAAGAACGAAATTTGGCGAGCCAAGTGGGATTGGTGTACTGATCATTACCTGAAAGTTTCATCAAGATTGGGTAAAAAGTGTGTGCTGAGACTTCAGGCAACTCGTAGTTTTTTGGAAGCTTGGCAGGCCCTTTCCATGAAAGTGATTCTCGCCAGTCTCTGCTTAGGGCTACATCAACAGCAAACAAACCATAGAAATAGAACTTGAAACTGCTTTATGGTGTCAAGTTTCAAAGAGCTAGCACAAACCCTGTTTGATTTAGAGTTCCAAATACATGTATCCCTATAGGAGAAAACAGAGTGAAACCTCAAAATGAAACCGGTTACTGCCAAAGAACGGTTTCACCTAGAAGAACGAGATTTGGCGAGCCAAGTTGGATTGGTGTACTGATCATTACCTGAAAGTTTCATCAAGATTGGGTGAAAAAGTGTGTGCTGAGATTTCAGGCAACTCGTAGTTTTTTGGAAAATTGGCAGGCCCTTTCCATGAAAGTGATTCTCGCCAGTCTCTGCTTAGGGCTACATCAACAGCAAAAAAACCATAGAGATAGAACTTGAAACTGCTTTACGGTGTCAAGTTTCAAAAAGCTAGCACAAACCGTGTTTGATTTAGAGTTCCAAATACATGTATCCCTATAGGAGAAAACAGAGTGAAACCTCAAAATGAAACCGGTTACTGCCAACGAACGGTTTCACCTAGATGAACGAAATTTGGCGAGCCAAGTGGGATTGGTGTACTGATCATTACCTGAAAGTTTCATCAAGATTGGGTGAAAAAGTGTGTGCTGAGATTTCAGGCAACTCGTAGTTATTTGGAAGCTTGGCAGGCCATTTCCATGAAAGTGATTCTCGCCAGTCTCTGCTGAGGGCTACATCAACAGCAAACAAACCATAGAGATAGAACTTGAAACTGCTTTATGGTGTCAAGTTTCAAAGAGCTAGCACTAACCGTGTTTGATTTAGAGTTCCAAATACATGTATCCCTATAGGAGAAAACAGAGTGAAACCTCAAAATGAAACCGGTTACTGCCAACGAACGGTTTCACCTAGAAGAACGAGATTTGGCGAGCCCAGTGGGATTGGTGTACTGATCATTACCTGAAAGTTTCATAAAGATTGGGTGAAAAAGTGTGTGCTGAGATTTCAGGCAACTCGTCGTTTTTTGGAAGCTTGGCAGGCCCTTTCAATGAAAGTGATTCTCGCCAGTCTCTGCTTAGGGCTACATCAACAGCAAACAAACCATAGAGATAGAATTTAAAACTGCTTTATGGTGTCAAGTTTCAAAGAGCTAGCACAAACCCTGTTTGATTTAGAGTTCCAAATACATGTATCCCTATAGGAGAAAACAGAGTGAAACCTCAAAATGAAACCGGTTACTGCCAAAGAACGGTTTCACCTAGAAGAACGAGATTTGGCGAGCCAAGTGGGATTGGTGTACTGATCATTACCTGAAAGTTTCATCAAGATTGGGTGAAAAAGTGTGTGCTGAGATTTCAGGCAACTCATAGTTTTTTGGAAGCTTGGCAGGCCCTTTCCATGAAAGTGATTCTCGCCAGTCTCTGCTTAGGGCTACATCAACAGCAAACAAACCATAGAGATAGAACTTGAAACTGCTTTATGGTGTCAAGTTTCAAAGAGCTAGCACAAACCCTGTTTGATTTAGAGTTCCAAATACATGTATCCCTATAGGAGAAAACAGAGTGAAACCTCAAAATGAAACCGGTTACTGCCAACGAACGGTTTCACCTAGAAGAACGAGATTTGGCGATCCAAGTGGGATTGGTGTACTGATCATTACCTGAAAGTTTCATCAAGATTGGGTGAAAAAGTGTGTGCTGAGATTTCAGGCAACTCGTAGTGTTTTGGAAGCTTGGCAGGCCCTTTCCATGAAAGTGATTCTCACCAGTCTCTGCTTAGGGCTACATCAACAGCAAACAAACCATAGAGATAGAACTAGAAACTGCTTTGTGGTGTCAAGTTTCAAAGACCTAGCACAAACCGTGTTTGATTTAGAGTACCAAATACATGTATCCCTATAGGAGAAAACAGAGTGAAACCTCAAAATGAAACCGGTTACTGCCAACGAACGGTTTCACCTAGAAGAACAAAATTTGGCGAGCCAAGTGGGATTGGGGTACTGATCATTACCTGAAAGTTTCATCAAGATTGGGTGAAAAAGTGTGTGCTGAGATTTCAGGCAACTCGTAGTTTTTGGAAGCTTGGCAGGCCCTTTCCATGAAAGTGATTCTCGCCAGTCTCTGCTTAGGGCTACATCAACAGCAAACAAACCATAGAGATAGAACTTGAAACTGCTTTGTGGTGTCAAGTTTCAAAGAGCTAGCACAAACCGTGTTTGATTTAGAGTTCCAAATACATGTATCCCTATAGGAGAAAACAGAGTGAAACCTCAAAATGAAACCGGTTACTGCCAACGAACGGTTTCACCTAGAAGAACAAAATTTGGCGAGCCAAGTGGGATTGGTGTACTGATCATTACCTGAAAGTTTCATCAAGATTGGGTGAAAAAGTGTGTGCTGAGATTTCAGGCAATTCGTAGTTTTTTGGAAGCTTGGCAGGCCCTTTCCATGAAAGTGATTCTCGCCAGTCTCTGCTTAGGGCTACATCAACAGCAAACAAACCATAGAGATAGAACTTGAAACTGCTATATTGTGTCAAGTTTCAAAGAGCTAGCACAAACCGTGTTTGATTTAGAGTTCAAAATACATGTATCCCTATAGGAGAAAACAGAATGAAACCTCAAAATGAAACCGGTTACTGCCAACGAACGGTCTCACCTAGAAGAACGAAATTTGGCGAGCCAAGTGGGATTGGTGTACTGATCATTACCTGAAAGTTTCATCAAGATTGGGTGAAAAAGTGTGTGCTGAGATTTCAGGCAATTCGTAGTTTTTTGGAAGCTTGGCAGGCCCTTTCCATGAAAGTGATTCTCGCCAGTCTCTGCTTAGGGCTACATCAACAGCAAACAAACCATAGAGATAGAACTTGAAACTGCTATATTGTGTCAAGTTTCAAAGAGCTAGCACAAACCGTGTTTGATTTAGAGTTCAAAATACATGTATCCCTATAGGAGAAAACAGAATGAAACCTCAAAATGAAACCGGTTACTGCCAACGAACGGTCTCACCTAGAAGAACGAAATTTGGCGAGCCAAGTGGGATTGGTGTACTGATCATTACCTGAAAGTTTCATCAAGATTGGGTAAAAAGTGTGTGCTGAGACTTCAGGCAACTCGTAGTTTTTTGGAAGCTTGGCAGGCCCTTTCCATGAAAGTGATTCTCGCCAGTCTCTGCTTAGGGCTACATCAACAGCAAACAAACCATAGAAATAGAACTTGAAACTGCTTTATGGTGTCAAGTTTCAAAGAGCTAGCACAAACGCTGTTTGATTTAGAGTTCCAAATACATGTATCCCTATAGGAAAAAACAGAGTGAAACCTCAAAATGAAACCGGTTACTGCCAAAGAACGGTTTCACCTAGAAGAACGAGATTTGGCGAGCCAAGTTGGATTGGTGTACTGATCAATACCTGAAAGTTTCATCAAGATTGGGTGAAAAAGTGTGTGCTGAGATTTCAGGCAACTCGTAGTTTTTTGGAAGCTTGGCAGGCCCTTTCCATGAAAGTGATTCTCGCCAGTCTCTGCTTAGGGCTACATCAACAGCAAACAAACCATAGAGATAGAACTTGAAACTGCTTTATTGTCTCAAGTTTCAAAGACCTAGCACAAACCGTGTTTGATTTAGAGTTCCAAATACATGTATCCCTATAGGAGAAAACAGAGTGAAACCTCAAAATGAAACCGGTACTGCCAACGAACGGTTTCACCTATAAGAAGGAGATTTGGCGAACCAAGTGGGATTGGTGTACTGATCATTATCTGAAAGTTTCATCAAGATTGGGTGAAAAAGTGTGTGCTGAGATTTCAGGCAACTCGTAGTTTTTTGGAAGCTTGGCAGGCCCTTTCCATGAAAGTGATTCTGGCCAGTCTCTGTTTAGGGCTACATCAACAGCAAACAAACCATAGAGATAGAACTTGAAACTGCTTTATGGTGTCAAGTTTCAAAGAGCTAGCACAAACTGTGTTTGATTTAGAGTTCCAAATACATGTATCACTATGGGAGAAAACAGAGTGAAACCTCAAAATGAAACCGGTTACTGCGAACGAACGGTCTCACCTAGAAGAACGAAATTTGGCGAGCCAAGTGGGATTGGTGTACTGATCATTACCTGAAAGTTTCATCAAGATTGGGTAAAAAGTGTGTGCTGAGACTTCAGGCAACTCGTAGTTTTTGGAAGCTTGGCAGGCCCTTTCCATGAAAGTGATTCTCGCCAGTCTCTGCTTAGGGCTACATCAACAGCAAAAAAACCATAGAGATAGAACTTGAAACTGCTTTATGGTGTCAAGTTTCAAAGAGCTAGCACAAACCGTGTTTGATTTAGAGTTCCAAATACATGTATCCCTATAGGAGAAAACAGAGTGAAACCTCCAAATGAAACCGGTTACTGCCAACGAACGGTTTCACCTAGAAGAACGAAATTTGGAGAGCCAAGTGGGATTGGTGTACTGATCATTACCTGAAAGTTTCATCAAGATTGGGTGAAAAAGTGTGTGCTGAGATTTCAGGCAACTCGTAGTTTTTGGAAGCTTGGCAGGCCATTTCAATGAAAGTGATTCTCGCCAGTCTCTGCTTAGGGATACATCAACAGCAAACAAACCATAGAGATAGAACTTGAAACTGCATTATGGTGTCAAGTTTCAAAGAGCTAGCACAAACCGTGTTTGATTTAGAGTTCCAAATACATCTATCCCTATAGGAGAAAACAGAGTGAAACCTCAAAATGAAACCGGTTACTGCCAACGAACGGTTTCACCTAGAAGAACGAAATTTGGCGAGCCAAGTGGGATTGGTGTACTGATCATTACCTGAGAGTTTCATCAAGATTGGGTGAAAAAGTGTGTGCTGAGATTTCAGGCAACTCGTAGTTTTTTGGAAGCTTGGCAGGCCCTTTCCATGAAAGTGATCCTCGCCAGTCTCTGCTTAGGGCTACATCAACAGCAAACAAACCATAGAGATAGAACTTGAAACTGCTTTATGGTGTCAAGTTTCAAAGAGCTAGCACAAACCCTGTTTGATTTAGAGTTCCAAATACATGTATCCCTATAGGAGAAAACAGAGTGAAACCTCAAAATGAAACCGGTTACTGCCAACGAATGGTTTCACCTAGAAGAACCAAATATGGCGAGTCAAGTGGGATTGGTGTACTGATCATTACCTGAAAGTTTCATCAAGATTGGGTGAAAAAGTGTGTGCTGAGATTTCAGGCAACTCGTAGTTTTTTGGAAGCTTGGCAGGCCCTTTCCATGAAAGTGATTCTCGCCAGTCTCTGCTTAGGGCTTCATGAACAGAAAACAAACCATAGAGATATAACTTGAAACTGCTTTATTGTGTCAAGTTTCAAAGAGCTTGCACAAACCGTGTTTGATTTAGAGTTCCAAATACATGTATCCCTATAGGAGAAAACAGAGTGAAACCTCAAAATGAAACCGGTTACTGCAAACGAACGGTTTCACCTAGAAGAAGGAAATTTGGCGAGCCAAGTGGGATTGGTGTACTGATCATTACCTGAAAGTTTCATCAAGATTGGGTGAAAAAGTGTGTGCTGAGATTTCAGGCAACTCGTAGTTTTTTGGAAGCTTGGCAGTCCCTTTCCATAAAAGTGATTCTCGCCAGTCTCTGCTTAGGGCTACAACAACAGCAAACAAACCATAGAGATAGAACTTGAAACTGCTTTATGGTGTCAAGTTTCAAAGAGCTAGCACAAACCGTGTTTGATTTAGAGTTCCAAATACATGTATCCCTATAGGAGAAAACAGAGTGAAACCTCAAAATGAAACCGGTTACTGCCAACGAACGGTTTCACCTAGAAGAACGAGATTTGGCGAGCCAAGTGGGATTTGTGTACTGATCATTACCTGAAAGTTTCATCAAGATTGGGTGAAAACGTGTGTGCTGAGATTTCAGGCAACTCGTAGTTTTTTGGAAGCTTGGCAGGCCCTTTCCATGAAAGTGATTCTCGCCAGTCTCTGCTTTGGGCTACATCAACAGCAAACAAACCATAGAGATAGAACTTGAAACTGCTTTATGGTGTCAAGTTTCAAAGAGCTAGCACAAACCCTGTTTGATTTAGAGTTCCAAATACATGTATCCCTATAGGAGAAAACAGAGTGAAACCTCAAAATGAAACCGGTTACTGCCAACGAACGGTTTCACCTAGAAGAACCAAATATGGCGAGTCAAGTGGGATTGGTGTACTGATCATTACCTGAAAGTTTCATCAAGATTGGGTAAAAAGTGTGTGCTGAGACTTCAGGCAACTCGTAGTTTTTTGGAAGCTTGGCAGGCCCTTTCCATGAAAGTGATTCTCGCCAGTCTCTGCTTAGGGCTACATCAACAGCAAACAAACCATAGAAATAGAACTTGAAACTGCTTTATGGTGTCAAGTTTCAAAGAGCTAGCACAAACCCTGTTTGATTTAGAGTTCCAAATACATGTATCCCTATAGGAAAAAACAGAGTGAAACCTCAAAATGAAACCGGTTACTGCCAAAGAACGGTTTCACCTAGAAGAACGAGATTTGGCGAGCCAAGTTGGATTGGTGTACTGATCATTACCTGAAAGTTTCATCAAGATTGGGTGAAAAAGTGTGTGCTGAGATTTCAGGCAACTCGTAGTTTTTTGGAAGCTTGGCAGGCCCTTTCCATGAAAGTGATTCTCGCCAGTCTCTGCTTAGGGCTACATCAACAGCAAACAAACCATAGAGATAGAACTTGAAACTGCTTTATTGTCTCAAGTTTCAAAGACCTAGCACAAACCGTGTTTGATTTAGAGTTCCAAATACATGTATCCCTATAGGAGAAAACAGAGTGAAACCTCAAAATGAAACCGGTACTGCCAACGAACGGTTTCACCTAGAAGAAGGAGATTTGGCGAACCAAGTGGGATTGGTGTACTGATCATTACCTGAAAGTTTCATCAAGATTGGGTGAAAAAGTGTGTGCTGAGATTTCAGGCAACTCGTAGTTTTTTGGAAGCTTGGCAGGCCCTTTCCATGAAAGTGATTCTGGCCAGTCTCTGCTTAGGGCTACATCAACAGCAAACAAACCATAGAGATAGAACTTGAAACTGCTTTATGGTGTCAAGTTTCAAAGAGCTAGCACAAACTGTGTTTGATTTAGAGTTCCAAATACATGTATCACTATGGGAGAAAACAGAGTGAAACCTCAAAATGAAACCGGTTACTGCGAACGAACGGTCTCACCTAGAAGAACGAAATTTGGCGAGCCAAGTGGGATTGGTGTACTGATCATTACCTGAAAGTTTCATCAAGATTGGGTAAAAAGTGTGTGCTGAGACTTCAGGCAACTCGTAGTTTTTGGAAGCTTGGCAGGCCCTTTCCATGAAAGTGATTCTCGCCAGTCTCTGCTTAGGGCTACATCAACAGCAAAAAAAACCATAGAGATAGAACTTGAAACTGCTTTATGGTGTCAAGTTTCATAGAGCTAGCAAAAACCGTGTTTGATTTAGAGTTCCAAATACATGTATCCCTATAGGAGAAAACAGAGTGAAACCTCAAAATGAAACCGGTTACTGCAAACGAACGGTTTCACCTAGAAGAAGGAAATTTGGCGAGCCAAGTGGGATTGGTGTACTGATCATTACCTGAAAGTTTCATCAAGATTGGGTGAAAAAGTGTGTGCTGAGATTTCAGGCAATTCGTAGTTTTTTGGAAGCTTGGCAGGCCCTTTCCATGAAAGTGATTCTCGCCAGTCTCTGCTTAGGGCTACATCAACAGCAAACAAACCATAGAGATAGAACTTGAAACTGCTATATTGTGTCAAGTTTCAAAGAGCTAGCACAAACCGTGTTTGATTTAGAGTTCAAAATACATGTATCCCTATAGGAGAAAACAGAATGAAACCTCAAAATGAAACCGGTTACTGCCAACGAACGGTCTCACCTAGAAGAACGAAATTTGGCGAGCCAAGTGGGATTGGTGTACTGATCATTACCTGAAAGTTTCATCAAGATTGGGTAAAAAGTGTGTGCTGAGACTTCAGGCAACTCGTAGTTTTTTGGAAGCTTGGCAGGCCCTTTCCATGAAAGTGATTCTCGCCAGTCTCTGCTTAGGGCTACATCAACAGCAAACAAACCATAGAAATAGAACTTGAAACTGCTTTATGGTGTCAAGTTTCAAAGAGCTAGCACAAACGCTGTTTGATTTAGAGTTCCAAATACATGTATCCCTATAGGAAAAAACAGAGTGAAACCTCAAAATGAAACCGGTTACTGCCAAAGAACGGTTTCACCTAGAAGAACGAGATTTGGCGAGCCAAGTTGGATTGGTGTACTGATCAATACCTGAAAGTTTCATCAAGATTGGGTGAAAAAGTGTGTGCTGAGATTTCAGGCAACTCGTAGTTTTTTGGAAGCTTGGCAGGCCCTTTCCATGAAAGTGATTCTCGCCAGTCTCTGCTTAGGGCTACATCAACAGCAAACAAACCATAGAGATAGAACTTGAAACTGCTTTATTGTCTCAAGTTTCAAAGACCTAGCACAAACCGTGTTTGATTTAGAGTTCCAAATACATGTATCCCTATAGGAGAAAACAGAGTGAAACCTCAAAATGAAACCGGTACTGCCAACGAACGGTTTCACCTATAAGAAGGAGATTTGGCGAACCAAGTGGGATTGGTGTACTGATCATTATCTGAAAGTTTCATCAAGATTGGGTGAAAAAGTGTGTGCTGAGATTTCAGGCAACTCGTAGTTTTTTGGAAGCTTGGCAGGCCCTTTCCATGAAAGTGATTCTGGCCAGTCTCTGTTTAGGGCTACATCAACAGCAAACAAACCATAGAGATAGAACTTGAAACTGCTTTATGGTGTCAAGTTTCAAAGAGCTAGCACAAACTGTGTTTGATTTAGAGTTCCAAATACATGTATCACTATGGGAGAAAACAGAGTGAAACCTCAAAATGAAACCGGTTACTGCGAACGAACGGTCTCACCTAGAAGAACGAAATTTGGCGAGCCAAGTGGGATTGGTGTACTGATCATTACCTGAAAGTTTCATCAAGATTGGGTAAAAAGTGTGTGCTGAGACTTCAGGCAACTCGTAGTTTTTGGAAGCTTGGCAGGCCCTTTCCATGAAAGTGATTCTCGCCAGTCTCTGCTTAGGGCTACATCAACAGCAAAAAAAACCATAGAGATAGAACTTGAAACTGCTTTATGGTGTCAAGTTTCAAAGAGCTAGCACAAACCGTGTTTGATTTAGAGTTCCAAATACATGTATCCCTATAGGAGAAAACAGAGTGAAACCTCCAAATGAAACCGGTTACTGCCAACGAACGGTTTCACCTAGAAGAACGAAATTTGGAGAGCCAAGTGGGATTGGTGTACTGATCATTACCTGAAAGTTTCATCAAGATTGGGTGAAAAAGTGTGTGCTGAGATTTCAGGCAACTCGTAGTTTTTGGAAGCTTGGCAGGCCATTTCAATGAAAGTGATTCTCGCCAGTCTCTGCTTAGGGATACATCAACAGCAAACAAACCATAGAGATAGAACTTGAAACTGCATTATGGTGTCAAGTTTCAAAGAGCTAGCACAAACCGTGTTTGATTTAGAGTTCCAAATACATGTATCCCTATAGGAGAAAACAGAGTGAAACCTCAAAATGAAACCGGTTACTGCCAACGAACGGTTTCACCTAGAAGAACGAAATTTGGCGAGCCAAGTGGGATTGGTGTACTGATCATTACCTGAGAGTTTCATCAAGATTGGGTGAAAAAGTGTGTGCTGAGATTTCAGGCAACTCGTAGTTTTTTGGAAGCTTGGCAGGCCCTTTCCATGAAAGTGATCCTCGCCAGTCTCTGCTTAGGGCTACATCAACAGCAAACAAACCATAGAGATAGAACTTGAAACTGCTTTATGGTGTCAAGTTTCAAAGAGCTAGCACAAACCCTGTTTGATTTAGAGTTCCAAATACATGTATCCCTATAGGAGAAAACAGAGTGAAACCTCAAAATGAAACCGGTTACTGCCAACGAATGGTTTCACCTAGAAGAACCAAATATGGCGAGTCAAGTGGGATTGGTGTACTGATCATTACCTGAAAGTTTCATCAAGATTAGGTGAAAAAGTGTGTGCTGAGATTTCAGGCAACTCGTAGTTTTTTGGAAGCTTGGCAGGCCCTTTCCATGAAAGTGATTCTCGCCAGTCTCTGCTTAGGGCTACATGAACAGAAAACAAACCATAGAGATATAACTTGAAACTGCTTTATTGTGTCAAGTTTCAAAGAGCTTGCACAAACCGTGTTTGATTTAGAGTTCCAAATACATGTATCCCTATAGGAGAAAACAGAGTGAAACCTCAAAATGAAACCGGTTACTGCAAACGAACGGTTTCACCTAGAAGAAGGAAATTTGGCGAGCCAAGTGGGATTGGTGTACTGATCATTACCTGAAAGTTTCATCAAGATTGGGTGAAAAAGTGTGTGCTGAGATTTCAGGCAATTCGTAGTTTTTTGGAAGCTTGGCAGGCCCTTTCCATGAAAGTGATTCTCGCCAGTCTCTGCTTAGGGCTACATCAACAGCAAACAAACCATAGAGATAGAACTTGAAACTGCTATATTGTGTCAAGTTTCAAAGAGCTAGCACAAACCGTGTTTGATTTAGAGTTCAAAATACATGTATCCCTATAGGAGAAAACAGAATGAAACCTCAAAATGAAACCGGTTACTGCCAACGAACGGTCTCACCTAGAAGAACGAAATTTGGCGAGCCAAGTGGGATTGGTGTACTGATCATTACCTGAAAGTTTCATCAAGATTGGGTAAAAAGTGTGTGCTGAGACTTCAGGCAACTCGTAGTTTTTTGGAAGCTTGGCAGGCCCTTTCCATGAAAGTGATTCTCGCCAGTCTCTGCTTAGGGCTACATCAACAGCAAACAAACCATAGAAATAGAACTTGAAACTGCTTTATGGTGTCAAGTTTCAAAGAGCTAGCACAAACGCTGTTTGATTTAGAGTTCCAAATACATGTATCCCTATAGGAAAAAACAGAGTGAAACCTCAAAATGAAACCGGTTACTGCCAAAGAACGGTTTCACCTAGAAGAACGAGATTTGGCGAGCCAAGTTGGATTGGTGTACTGATCAATACCTGAAAGTTTCATCAAGATTGGGTGAAAAAGTGTGTGCTGAGATTTCAGGCAACTCGTAGTTTTTTGGAAGCTTGGCAGGCCCTTTCCATGAAAGTGATTCTCGCCAGTCTCTGCTTAGGGCTACATCAACAGCAAACAAACCATAGAGATAGAACTTGAAACTGCTTTATTGTCTCAAGTTTCAAAGACCTAGCACAAACCGTGTTTGATTTAGAGTTCCAAATACATGTATCCCTATAGGAGAAAACAGAGTGAAACCTCAAAATGAAACCGGTACTGCCAACGAACGGTTTCACCTATAAGAAGGAGATTTGGCGAACCAAGTGGGATTGGTGTACTGATCATTATCTGAAAGTTTCATCAAGATTGGGTGAAAAAGTGTGTGCTGAGATTTCAGGCAACTCGTAGTTTTTTGGAAGCTTGGCAGGCCCTTTCCATGAAAGTGATTCTGGCCAGTCTCTGTTTAGGGCTACATCAACAGCAAACAAACCATAGAGATAGAACTTGAAACTGCTTTATGGTGTCAAGTTTCAAAGAGCTAGCACAAACTGTGTTTGATTTAGAGTTCCAAATACATGTATCACTATGGGAGAAAACAGAGTGAAACCTCAAAATGAAACCGGTTACTGCGAACGAACGGTCTCACCTAGAAGAACGAAATTTGGCGAGCCAAGTGGGATTGGTGTACTGATCATTACCTGAAAGTTTCATCAAGATTGGGTAAAAAGTGTGTGCTGAGACTTCAGGCAACTCGTAGTTTTTGGAAGCTTGGCAGGCCCTTTCCATGAAAGTGATTCTCGCCAGTCTCTGCTTAGGGCTACATCAACAGCAAAAAAAACCATAGAGATAGAACTTGAAACTGCTTTATGGTGTCAAGTTTCAAAGAGCTAGCACAAACCGTGTTTGATTTAGAGTTCCAAATACATGTATCCCTATAGGAGAAAACAGAGTGAAACCTCCAAATGAAACCGGTTACTGCCAACGAACGGTTTCACCTAGAAGAACGAAATTTGGAGAGCCAAGTGGGATTGGTGTACTGATCATTACCTGAAAGTTTCATCAAGATTGGGTGAAAAAGTGTGTGCTGAGATTTCAGGCAACTCGTAGTTTTTGGAAGCTTGGCAGGCCATTTCAATGAAAGTGATTCTCGCCAGTCTCTGCTTAGGGATACATCAACAGCAAACAAACCATAGAGATAGAACTTGAAACTGCATTATGGTGTCAAGTTTCAAAGAGCTAGCACAAACCGTGTTTGATTTAGAGTTCCAAATACATGTATCCCTATAGGAGAAAACAGAGTGAAACCTCAAAATGAAACCGGTTACTGCAAACGAACGGTTTCACCTAGAAGAAGGAAATTTGGCGAGCCAAGTGGGATTGGTGTACTGATCATTACCTGAAAGTTTCATCAAGATTGGGTGAAAAAGTGTGTGCTGAGATTTCAGGCAATTCGTAGTTTTTTGGAAGCTTGGCAGGCCCTTTCCATGAAAGTGATTCTCGCCAGTCTCTGCTTAGGGCTACATCAACAGCAAACAAACCATAGAGATAGAACTTGAAACTGCTATATTGTGTCAAGTTTCAAAGAGCTAGCACAAACCGTGTTTGATTTAGAGTTCAAAATACATGTATCCCTATAGGAGAAAACAGAATGAAACCTCAAAATGAAACCGGTTACTGCCAACGAACGGTCTCACCTAGAAGAACGAAATTTGGCGAGCCAAGTGGGATTGGTGTACTGATCATTACCTGAAAGTTTCATCAAGATTGGGTAAAAAGTGTGTGCTGAGACTTCAGGCAACTCGTAGTTTTTTGGAAGCTTGGCAGGCCCTTTCCATGAAAGTGATTCTCGCCAGTCTCTGCTTAGGGCTACATCAACAGCAAACAAACCATAGAAATAGAACTTGAAACTGCTTTATGGTGTCAAGTTTCAAAGAGCTAGCACAAACGCTGTTTGATTTAGAGTTCCAAATACATGTATCCCTATAGGAAAAAACAGAGTGAAACCTCAAAATGAAACCGGTTACTGCCAAAGAACGGTTTCACCTAGAAGAACGAGATTTGGCGAGCCAAGTTGGATTGGTGTACTGATCAATACCTGAAAGTTTCATCAAGATTGGGTGAAAAAGTGTGTGCTGAGATTTCAGGCAACTCGTAGTTTTTTGGAAGCTTGGCAGGCCCTTTCCATGAAAGTGATTCTCGCCAGTCTCTGCTTAGGGCTACATCAACAGCAAACAAACCATAGAGATAGAACTTGAAACTGCTTTATTGTCTCAAGTTTCAAAGACCTAGCACAAACCGTGTTTGATTTAGAGTTCCAAATACATGTATCCCTATAGGAGAAAACAGAGTGAAACCTCAAAATGAAACCGGTACTGCCAACGAACGGTTTCACCTATAAGAAGGAGATTTGGCGAACCAAGTGGGATTGGTGTACTGATCATTATCTGAAAGTTTCATCAAGATTGGGTGAAAAAGTGTGTGCTGAGATTTCAGGCAACTCGTAGTTTTTTGGAAGCTTGGCAGGCCCTTTCCATGAAAGTGATTCTGGCCAGTCTCTGTTTAGGGCTACATCAACAGCAAACAAACCATAGAGATAGAACTTGAAACTGCTTTATGGTGTCAAGTTTCAAAGAGCTAGCACAAACTGTGTTTGATTTAGAGTTCCAAATACATGTATCACTATGGGAGAAAACAGAGTGAAACCTCAAAATGAAACCGGTTACTGCGAACGAACGGTCTCACCTAGAAGAACGAAATTTGGCGAGCCAAGTGGGATTGGTGTACTGATCATTACCTGAAAGTTTCATCAAGATTGGGTAAAAAGTGTGTGCTGAGACTTCAGGCAACTCGTAGTTTTTGGAAGCTTGGCAGGCCCTTTCCATGAAAGTGATTCTCGCCAGTCTCTGCTTAGGGCTACATCAACAGCAAAAAAAACCATAGAGATAGAACTTGAAACTGCTTTATGGTGTCAAGTTTCAAAGAGCTAGCACAAACCGTGTTTGATTTAGAGTTCCAAATACATGTATCCCTATAGGAGAAAACAGAGTGAAACCTCCAAATGAAACCGGTTACTGCCAACGAACGGTTTCACCTAGAAGAACGAAATTTGGAGAGCCAAGTGGGATTGGTGTACTGATCATTACCTGAAAGTTTCATCAAGATTGGGTGAAAAAGTGTGTGCTGAGATTTCAGGCAACTCGTAGTTTTTGGAAGCTTGGCAGGCCATTTCAATGAAAGTGATTCTCGCCAGTCTCTGCTTAGGGATACATCAACAGCAAACAAACCATAGAGATAGAACTTGAAACTGCATTATGGTGTCAAGTTTCAAAGAGCTAGCACAAACCGTGTTTGATTTAGAGTTCCAAATACATGTATCCCTATAGGAGAAAACAGAGTGAAACCTCAAAATGAAACCGGTTACTGCCAACGAACGGTTTCACCTAGAAGAACGAAATTTGGCGAGCCAAGTGGGATTGGTGTACTGATCATTACCTGAGAGTTTCATCAAGATTGGGTGAAAAAGTGTGTGCTGAGATTTCAGGCAACTCGTAGTTTTTTGGAAGCTTGGCAGGCCCTTTCCATGAAAGTGATCCTCGCCAGTCTCTGCTTAGGGCTACATCAACAGCAAACAAACCATAGAGATAGAACTTGAAACTGCTTTATGGTGTCAAGTTTCAAAGAGCTAGCACAAACCCTGTTTGATTTAGAGTTCCAAATACATGTATCCCTATAGGAGAAAACAGAGTGAAACCTCAAAATGAAACCGGTTACTGCCAACGAATGGTTTCACCTAGAAGAACCAAATATGGCGAGTCAAGTGGGATTGGTGTACTGATCATTACCTGAAAGTTTCATCAAGATTAGGTGAAAAAGTGTGTGCTGAGATTTCAGGCAACTCGTAGTTTTTTGGAAGCTTGGCAGGCCCTTTCCATGAAAGTGATTCTCGCCAGTCTCTGCTTAGGGCTACATGAACAGAAAACAAACCATAGAGATATAACTTGAAACTGCTTTATTGTGTCAAGTTTCAAAGAGCTTGCACAAACCGTGTTTGATTTAGAGTTCCAAATACATGTATCCCTATAGGAGAAAACAGAGTGAAACCTCAAAATGAAACCGGTTACTGCAAACGAACGGTTTCACCTAGAAGAAGGAAATTTGGCGAGCCAAGTGGGATTGGTGTACTGATCATTACCTGAAAGTTTCATCAAGATTGGGTGAAAAAGTGTGTGCTGAGATTTCAGGCAACTCGTAGTTTTTTGGAAGCTTGGCAGTCCCTTTCCATAAAAGTGATTCTCGCCAGTCTCTGCTTAGGGCTACAACAACAGCAAACAAACCATAGAGATAGAACTTGAAACTGCTTTATGGTGTCAAGTTTCAAAGAGCTAGCACAAACCGTGTTTGATTTAGAGTTCCAAATACATGTATCCCTATAGGAGAAAACAGAGTGAAACCTCAAAATGAAACCGGTTACTGCCAACGAACGGTTTCACCTAGAAGAACGAGATTTGGCGAGCCAAGTGGGATTTGTGTACTGATCATTACCTGAAAGTTTCATCAAGATTGGGTGAAAACGTGTGTGCTGAGATTTCAGGCAACTCGTAGTTTTTTGGAAGCTTGGCAGGCCCTTTCCATGAAAGTGATTCTCGCCAGTCTCTGCTTTGGGCTACATCAACAGCAAACAAACCATAGAGATAGAACTTGAAACTGCTTTATGGTGTCAAGTTTCAAAGAGCTAGCACAAACCCTGTTTGATTTAGAGTTCCAAATACATGTATCCCTATAGGAGAAAACAGAGTGAAACCTCAAAATGAAACCGGTTACTGCCAACGAAGGGTTTCACCTAGAAGAACCAAATATGGCGAGTCAAGTGGGATTGGTGTACTGATCATTACCTGAAAGTTTCATCAAGATTGGGTAAAAAGTGTGTGCTGAGACTTCAGGCAACTCGTAGTTTTTTGGAAGCTTGGCAGGCCCTTTCCATGAAAGTGATTCTCGCCAGTCTCTGCTTAGGGCTACATCAACAGCAAACAAACCATAGAAATAGAACTTGAAACTGCTTTATGGTGTCAAGTTTCAAAGAGCTAGCACAAACCCTGTTTGATTTAGAGTTCCAAATACATGTATCCCTATAGGAAAAAACAGAGTGAAACCTCAAAATGAAACCGGTTACTGCCAAAGAACGGTTTCACCTAGAAGAACGAGATTTGGCGAGCCAAGTTGGATTGGTGTACTGATCATTACCTGAAAGTTTCATCAAGATTGGGTGAAAAAGTGTGTGCTGAGATTTCAGGCAACTCGTAGTTTTTTGGAAGCTTGGCAGGCCCTTTCCATGAAAGTGATTCTCGCCAGTCTCTGCTTAGGGCTACATCAACAGCAAACAAACCATAGAGATAGAACTTGAAACTGCTTTATTGTCTCAAGTTTCAAAGACCTAGCACAAACCGTGTTTGATTTAGAGTTCCAAATACATGTATCCCTATAGGAGAAAACAGAGTGAAACCTCAAAATGAAACCGGTACTGCCAACGAATGGTTTCACCTAGAAGAAGGAGATTTGGCGAACCAAGTGGGATTGGTGTACTGATCATTACCTGAAAGTTTCATCAAGATTGGGTGAAAAAGTGTGTGCTGAGATTTCAGGCAACTCGTAGTTTTTTGGAAGCTTGGCAGGCCCTTTCCATGAAAGTGATTCTGGCCAGTCTCTGCTTAGGGCTACATCAACAGCAAACAAACCATAGAGATAGAACTTGAAACTGCTTTATGGTGTCAAGTTTCAAAGAGCTAGCACAAACTGTGTTTGATTTAGAGTTCCAAATACATGTATCACTATGGGAGAAAACAGAGTGAAACCTCAAAATGAAACCGGTTACTGCGAACGAACGGTCTCACCTAGAAGAACGAAATTTGGCGAGCCAAGTGGGATTGGTGTACTGATCATTACCTGAAAGTTTCATCAAGATTGGGTAAAAAGTGTGTGCTGAGACTTCAGGCAACTCGTAGTTTTTGGAAGCTTGGCAGGCCCTTTCCATGAAAGTGATTCTCGCCAGTCTCTGCTTAGGGCTACATCAACAGCAAAAAAAACCATAGAGATAGAACTTGAAACTGCTTTATGGTGTCAAGTTTCATAGAGCTAGCACAAACCGTGTTTGATTTAGAGTTCCAAATACATGTATCCCTATAGGAGAAAACAGAGTGAAACCTCAAAATGAAACCGGTTACTGCAAACGAACGGTTTCACCTAGAAGAAGGAAATTTGGCGAGCCAAGTGGGATTGGTGTACTGATCATTACCTGAAAGTTTCATCAAGATTGGGTGAAAAAGTGTGTGCTGAGATTTCAGGCAACTCGTAGTTTTTTGGAAGCTTGGCAGTCCCTTTCCATAAAAGTGATTCTCGCCAGTCTCTGCTTAGGGCTACAACAACAGCA
Source organism: Ictidomys tridecemlineatus (assembly GCF_052094955.1). NCBI lineage: Eukaryota > Metazoa > Chordata > Mammalia > Rodentia > Sciuridae > Ictidomys > Ictidomys tridecemlineatus. Next base: position 9,752 of record NW_027523849.1, on the reverse strand, counting down.
AACAAACCATAGAGATAGAACTTGAAACTGCTTTATGGTGTCAAGTTTCAAAGAGCTAGCACAAACCGTGTTTGATTTAGAGTTCCAAATACATGTATCCCTATAGGAGAAAACAGAGTGAAACCTCAAAATGAAACCGGTTACTGCCAACGAACGGTTTCACCTAGAAGAACGAGATTTGGCGAGCCAAGTGGGATTTGTGTACTGATCATTACCTGAAAGTTTCATCAAGATTGGGTGAAAACGTGTGTGCTGAGATTTCAGGCAACTCGTAGTTTTTTGGAAGCTTGGCAGGCCCTTTCCATGAAAGTGATTCTCGCCAGTCTCTGCTTTGGGCTACATCAACAGCAAACAAACCATAGAGATAGAACTTGAAACTGCTTTATGGTGTCAAGTTTCAAAGAGCTAGCACAAACCCTGTTTGATTTAGAGTTCCAAATACATGTATCCCTATAGGAGAAAACAGAGTGAAACCTCAAAATGAAACCGGTTACTGCCAACGAACGGTTTCACCTAGAAGAACCAAATATGGCGAGTCAAGTGGGATTGGTGTACTGATCATTACCTGAAAGTTTCATCAAGATTGGGTAAAAAGTGTGTGCTGAGACTTCAGGCAACTCGTAGTTTTTTGGAAGCTTGGCAGGCCCTTTCCATGAAAGTGATTCTCGCCAGTCTCTGCTTAGGGCTACATCAACAGCAAACAAACCATAGAAATAGAACTTGAAACTGCTTTATGGTGTCAAGTTTCAAAGAGCTAGCACAAACCCTGTTTGATTTAGAGTTCCAAATACATGTATCCCTATAGGAAAAAAAAGAGTGAAACCTCAAAATGAAACCGGTTACTGCCAAAGAACGGTTTCACCTAGAAGAACGAGATTTGGCGAGCCAAGTTGGATTGGTGTACTGATCATTACCTGAAAGTTTCATCAAGATTGGGTGAAAAAGTGTGTGCTGAGATTTCAGGCAACTCGTAGTTTTTAGGAAGCTTGGCAGGCCCTTTCCATGAAAGTGATTCTCGCCAGTCTCTGCTTAGGGCTACATCAACAGCAAACAAACCATAGAGATAGAACTTGAAACTGCTTTATTGTCTCAAGTTTCAAAGACCTAGCACAAACCGTGTTTGATTTAGAGTTCCAAATACATGTATCCCCTATAGGAGAAAACAGAGTGAAACCTCAAAATGAAACCGGTACTGCCAACGAACGGTTTCACCTAGAAGAAGGAGATTGGCGAACCAAGTGGATTGGTGTACTGATCATTACCTGAAAGTTTCATCAAGATTGGGTGAAAAAGTGTGTGCTGAGATTTCAGGCAACTCGTAGTTTTTTTGGAAGCTTGGCAGGCCCTTTCCATGAAAGTGATTCTGGCCAGTCTCTGCTTAGGGCTACATCAACAGCAAACAAACCATAGAGATAGAACTTGAAACTGCTTTATGGTGTCAAGTTTCAAAGATCTAGCACAAACTGTGTTTGATTTAGAGTTCCAAATACATGTATCACTATGGGAGAAAACAGAGTGAAACCTCAAAATGAAACCGGTTACTGCGAACGAACGGTCTCACCTAGAAGAACGAAATTTGGCGAGCCAAGTGGGATTGGTGTACTGATCATTACCTGAAAGTTTCATCAAGATTGGGTAAAAAGTGTGTGCTGAGACTTCAGGCAACTCGTAGTTTTTGGAAGCTTGGCAGGCCCTTTCCATGAAAGTGATTCTCGCCAGTCTCTGCTTAGGGCTACATCAACAGCAAAAAAAACCATAGAGATAGAACTTGAAACTGCTTTATGGTGTCAAGTTTCATAGAGCTAGCACAAACCGTGTTTGATTTAGAGTTCCAAATACATGTATCCCTATAGGAGAAAACAGAGTGAAACCTCCAAATGAAACCGGTTACTGCCAACGAACGGTTTCACTTAGAAGAACGAAATTTGGAGAGCCAAGTGGGATTGGTGTACTGATCATTACCTGAAAGTTTCATCAAGATTGGGTGAAAAAGTGTGTGCTGAGATTTCAGGCAACTCGTAGTTTTTGGAAGCTTGGCAGGCCATTCAATGAAAGTGATTCTCGCCAGTCTCTGCTTAGGGATACATCAACAGCAAACAAACATAGAGATAGAACTTGAAACTGCATTATGGTGTCAAGTTTCAAAGAGCTAGCACAAACCGTGTTTGATTTAGAGTTCCAAATACATGTATCCCTATAGGAGAAAACAGAGTGAAACCTCAAAATGAAACCGGTTACTGCCAACGAACGGTTTCACCTAGAAGAACGAAATTTGGCGAGCCAAGTGGGATTGGTGTACTGATCATTACCTGAGAGTTTCATCAAGATTGGGTGAAAAAGTGTGTGCTGAGATTTCAGGCAACTCGTAGTTTTTTGGAAGCTTGGCAGGCCCTTTCCATGAAAGTGATTCTCGCCAGTCTCTGCTTAGGGCTACATCAACAGCAAACAAACCATAGAGATAGAACTTGAAACTGCTTTATGGTGTCAAGTTTCAAAGAGCTAGCACAAACCCTGTTTGATTTAGAGTTCCAAATACATGTATCCCTATAGGAGAAAACAGAGTGAAACCTCAAAATGAAACCGGTTACTGCCAACGAATGGTTTCACCTAGAAGAACCAAATATGGCGAGTCAAGTGGGATTGGTGTACTGATCATTACCTGAAAGTTTCATCAAGATTGGGTGAAAAAGTGTGTGCTGAGATTTCAGGCAACTCGTAGTTTTTTGGAAGCTTGGCAGGCCCTTTCCATGAAAGTGATTCTCGGCAGTCTCTGCTTAGGGCTACATGAACAGAAAACAAACCATAGAGATATAACTTGAAACTGCTTTATTGTGTCAAGTTTCAAAGAGCTTGCACAAACCGTGTTTGATTTAGAGTTCCAAATACATGTATCCCTATAGGAGAAAACAGAGTGAAACCTCAAAATGAAACCGGTTACTGCAAACGAACGGTTTCACCTAGAAGAAGGAAATTTGGCGAGCCAAGTGGGATTGGTGTACTGATCATTACCTGAAAGTTTCATCAAGATTGGGTGAAAAAGTGTGTGCTGAGATTTCAGGCAACTCGTAGTTTTTTGGAAGCTTGGCAGTCCCTTTCCATAAAAGTGATTCTCGCCAGTCTCTGCTTAGGGCTACAACAACAGCAAACAAACCATAGAGATAGAACTTGAAACTGCATTATGGTGTCAAGTTTCAAAGAGCTAGCACAAACCGTGTTTGATTTAGAGTTCCAAATACATGTATCCCTATAGGAGAAAACAGAGTGAAACCTCAAAATGAAACCGGTTACTGCCAACGAACGGTTTCACCTAGAAGAACGAGATTTGGCGAGCCAAGTGGGATTTGTGTACTGATCATTACCTGAAAGTTTCATCAAGATTGGGTGAAAACGTGTGTGCTGAGATTTCAGGCAACTCGTAGTTTTTTGGAAGCTTGGCAGGCCCTTTCCATGAAAGTGATTCTCGCCAGTCTCTGCTTTGGGCTACATCAACAGCAAACAAACCATAGAGATAGAACTTGAAACTGCTTTATGGTGTCAAGTTTCAAAGAGCTAGCACAAACCCTGTTTGATTTAGAGTTTCAAATAGATGTATCCCTATAGGAGAAAACAGAGTGAAACCTCAAAATGAAACCGGTTACTGCCAACGAACGGTTTCACCTAGAAGAACAATATGGCGAGTCAAGTGGGATTGGTGTACTGATCATTACCTGAAAGTTTCATCAAGATTGGGTGAAAAAGTGTGTGCTGAGATTTCAGGCAACTCGTAGTTTTTTGGAAGCTTGGCAGGCCCTTTCCATGAAAGTGATTCTCGCCAGTCTCTGCTTAGGGCTACATGAACAGAAAACAAACCATAGAGATAGAACTTGAAACTGCTTTATTGTGTCAAGTTTCAAAGAGCTTGCACAAACCGTGTTTGATTTAGAGTTCCAAATACATGTATCCCTATAGGAGAAAACAGAGTGAAACCTCAAAATGAAACCGGTTACTGCAAACGAACGGTTTCACCTAGAAGAAGGAAATTTGGCGAGCCAAGTGGGATTGCTGTACTGATCATTACCTGAAAGTTTCATCAAGATTGGGTGAAAAAGTGTGTGCTGAGATTTCAGGCAACTCGTAGTTTTTTGGAAGCTTGGCAGTCCCTTTCCATAAAAGTGATTCTCGCCAGTCTCTGCTTAGGGCTACAACAACAGCAAACAAACCATAGAGATAGAACTTGAAACTGCTTTATGGTGTCAAGTTTCAAAGAGCTAGCACAAACCGTGTTTGATTTAGAGTTCCAAATACATGTATCCCTATAGGAGAAAACAGAGTGAAACTTCAAAATGAAACCGGTTACTGCCAACGAACGGTTTCACCTAGAAGAACGAGATTTGGCGAGCCAAGTGGGATTTGTGTACTGATCATTACCTGAAAGTTTCATCAAGATTGGGTGAAAAAGTGTGTGCTGAGATTTCAGGCAACTCGTAGTTTTTGGAAGCTTGGCAGGCCCTTTCCATGAAAGTGATTCTCGCCAGTCTCTGCTTAGGGCTACATCAACAGCAAACAAACCATAGAGATAGAACTTGAAACTGCTTTATGGTGTCAAGTTTCAAAGAGCTAGCACAAACCCTGTTTGATTTAGAGTTCCAAATGCATGTATCCCTATAGGAGAAAACAGAGTGAAACCTCAAAATGAAACCGGTTACTGCCAACGAACGGTTTCACCTAGAAGAACGAGATTTGGCGAGCCAAGTTGGATTGGTGTACTGATCATTACCTGAAAGTTTCATCAAGATTGGGTGAAAAAGTGTGTGCTGAGATTTCAGGGAACTCGTAGTTTTTTGGAAAATTGGCAGGACCTTTCCATGAAAGTGATTCTCGCCAGTCTCTGCTTAGGGCTACATCAACAGCAAACAAACCATAGAGATAGAACTTGAAACTGCTTTATGGTGTCAAGTTTCAAAAAGCTAGCACAAACCGTGTTTGATTTAGAGTTCCAAATACATGTATCCCTATAGGAGAAAACAGAGTGAAACCTCAAAATGAAACCGGTTACTGCCAACGAACGGTTTCACCTAGATGAACGAAATTTGGCGAGCCAAGTGGTATTGGTGTACTGATCATTACCTGAAAGTTTCATCAAGATTGGGTGAAAAAGTGTGTGCTGAGATTTCAGGCAACTCGTAGTTTTTTGGAAGCTTGGCAGGCCCTTTCCATGAAAGTGATTCTCGCCAGTCTCTGCTTAGGGCTACATCAACAGGAAACAAACCATAGAGATAGAATTTGAAACTGCTTTATGGTGTCAAGTTTCATAGAGCTAGCACAAACCGTGTTTGATTTAGAGTTCCAAATACATGTATCCCTATAGGAGAAAACAGAGTGAAACCTCAAAATGAAACCGGTTACTGCCAACGAACGGTTACACCTAGAAGAACGAGATTTGGCGTGCCAAGTGGGATTGGTGTACTGATCATTACCTGAAAGTTTCATCAAGATTGGGTGAAAAAGTGTGTGCTGAGATTTCAGGGCAACTCGTAGTTTTTTTGGAAGCTTGGCTGGCCCTTTCCATGAAAGTGATTCTCGCCAGTCTCTGCTTAGGGCTACATGAACAGAAAACAAACCATAGAGATAGAACTTGAAACTGCTTTATTGTGTCAAGTTTCAAAGAGCTTGCACAAACCGTGTTTGATTTAGAGTTCCAAATACATGTATCCCTATAGGAGAAAACAGAGTGAAACCTCAAAATGAAACCGGTTACTGCAAACGAACGGTTTCACCTAGAAGAAGGAAATTTGGCGAGCCAAGTGGGATTGCTGTACTGATCATTACCTGAAAGTTTCATCAAGATTGGGTGAAAAAGTGTGTGCTGAGATTTCAGGCAACCTCGTAGTTTTTTGGAAGCTTGGCAGTCCCTTTCCATAAAAGTGATTCTCGCCAGTCTCTGCTTAGGGCTACAACAACAGCAAACAAACCATAGAGATAGAACTTGAAACTGCTTTATGGTGTCAAGTTTCAAAGAGCTAGCACAAACCGTGTTTGATTTAGAGTTCCAAATACATGTATCCCTATAGGAGAAAACAGAGTGAAACCTCAAAATGAAACCGGTTACTGCCAACGAACGGTTTCACCTAGAAGAACGAGATTTGGCGAGCCAAGTGGGATTTGTGTACTGATCATTACCTGAAAGTTTCATCAAGATTGGGTGAAAAAGTGTGTGCTGAGATTTCAGGCAACTCGTAGTTTTTTGGAAGCTTGGCAGGCCCTTTCCATGAAAGTGATTCTCGCCAGTCTCTGCTTAGGGCTACATCAACAGCAAACAAACCATAGAGATAGAACTTGAAACTGCTTTATGGTGTCAAGTTTCAAAGAGCTAGCACAAACCGTATTTGATTTAGAGTTCCAAATACATGTATCCCTATAGGAGAAAACAGAGTGAAACCTCAAAATGAAACCGGTTACTGCCAACGAACGGTTTCACCTAGATGAACGAAATTTGGCGAGCCAAGTGGTATTGGTGTACTGATCATTACCTGAAAGTTTCATCAAGATTGGGTGAAAAAGTGTGTGCTGAGATTTCAGGCAACTCGTAGTTTTTTGGAAGCTTGGCAGGCCCTTTCCATGAAAGTGATTCTCGCCAGTCTCTGCTTAGGGCTACATCAACAGCAAACAAACCATAGAGATAGAATTTGAAACTGCTTTATGGTGTCAAGTTTCATAGAGCTAGCACAAACCCTGTTTGATTTAGAGTTCCAAATACATGTATCCCTATAGGAGAAAACAGAGTGAAACCTCAAAATGAAACCGGTTACTGCCAACGAACGGTTTCACCTAGAAGAACGAGATTTGGCGAGCCAAGTGGGATTGGTGTACTGATCATTACCTGAAAGTTTCATCAAGATTGGGTGAAAAAGTGTGTGCTGAGATTTCAGGCAACTCGTAGTTTTTTGGAAGCTTGGCAGGCTCTTTCCATGAAAGTGATTCTCGCCAGTCTCTGCTTAGGGCTACATCAACAGCAAACAAACCATAGAGATAGAAGTTGAAACTGCTTTATGGTGTCAAGTTTCAAAGAGCTAGCACAAACCGTATTTGATTTAGAGTTCCAAATACATGTATCCCTATAGGAGAAAACAGAGTGAAACCTCAAAATGAAACCGGTTACTGCCAACGAACGGTTTCACCTAGAAGAACGAGATTTGGCAAGCCAAGTTGGATTGGTGTACTGATCATTACCTGAAAGTTTCATCAAGATTGGGTGAAAAAGTGTGTGCTGAGATTTCAGGGAACTCGTAGTTTTTTGGAAAATTGGCAGGCACTTTCCATGAAAGTGATTCTTGCCAGTCTCTGCTTAGGGCTACATCAACAGCAAACAAACCATAGAGATAGAACTTGAAACTGCTTTATGGTGTCAAGTTTCAAAAAGCTAGCACAAACCGTGTTTGATTTAGAGTTCCAAATACATGTATCCCTATAGGAGAAAACAGAGTGAAACCTCAAAATGAAACCGGTTACTGCCAACGAACGGTTTCACCTAGATGAACGAAATTTGGCCAGCCAAGTGGTATTGGTGTACTGATCATTACCTGAAAGTTTCATCAAGATTGGGTGAAAAAGTGTGTGCCTGAGATTTCAGGCAACTCGTAGTTTTTTGGAAGCTTGGCAGGCCCTTTCCATGAAAGTGATTCTCGCCAGTCTCTGCTTAGGGCTACATCAACAGCAAACAAACCATAGAGATAGAATTTGAAACTGCTTTATGGTGTCAAGTTTCATAGAGCTAGCACAAACCCTGTTTGATTTAGAGTTCCAAATACATGTATCCCTATAGGAGAAAACAGAGTGAAACCTCAAAATGAAACCGGTTACTGCCAACGAACGGTTTCACCTAGAAGAACGAGATTTGGCGAGCCAAGTGGGATTGGTGTACTGATCATTACCTGAAAGTTTCATCAAGATTGGGTGAAAAAGTGTGTGCTGAGATTTCAGGCAACTCGTAGTTTTTTGGAAGCTTGGCAGGCCCTTTCCATGAAAGTGATTCTCGCCAGTCTCTGCTTAGGGCTACATCAACAGCAAACAAACCATAGAGATAGAACTTGAAACTGCTTTATGGTGTCAAGTTTCAAAGAGCTAGCACAAACGTGTTTGATTTAGAGTTCCAAATACATGTATCCATATAGGAGAAAACAGAGTGAAACCTCAAAATGAAACCGGTTACTGCCAACGAACGGTTTCACCTAGAAGAACGAGATTTGGCGAGCCAAGTGGGATTGGTGTACTGATCATTACCTGAAAGTTTCATCAAGATTGGGTGAAAAAGTGTGTGCTGAGATTTCAGGCAACTCGTAGTTTTTTGGAAGCTTGGCAGGCCCTTTCCATGAAAGTGATTCTCGCCAGTCGCTGCTTAGGGCTACATCAACAGCCAACAAACCATAGAGATAGAACTTGAAACTGCTTTATGGTGTCAAGTTTCAAAGAGCTAGCACAAACCGTGTTTGATTTAGAGTTCCAAATACATGTATCCCTATAGGAGAAAACAGAGTGAAACCTCAAAATGAAACCGGTTGCTGCCAACGAACGGTTTCACCTAGAAGAACGAAATTTGGCGAGCCAAGTGGGATTGGTGTACTGATCATTACCTGAAAGTTTCATCAAGATTGGGTGAAAAAGTGTGTGCTGAGATTTCAGGCAACTTGTAGTTTTTTGAAAGCTTCGCAGGCCCTTTCCATGAAAGTGATTCTCCCCAGTCTCTGCTTAGGGCTACATCAACAGCAAACAAACCATAGAGATAGAACTTGAAACTGCTTTATTGTGTCAAGTTTCAAAGAGCTAGCACAAACCGTGTTTGATTTAGAGTTCCAAATACATGTATCCCTATAGGAGAAAACAGAGTGAAACCTCTAAAATGAAACCGGTTACTGCCAACGAACGGTTTCACCTAGAAGAAAGAAATTTAAGCGAGCCAAGTGGGACTTGGTGTACTGATCATTACCTGAAAGTTTCATCAAGATTGGGTGAAAAAGTGTGTGCTGAGATTTCAGGCAACTCGTAGTTTTTTGGAAGCTTGGCAGGCCCTTTCCATGAAAGTGATTCTCGCCAGTCTCTGCTTAGGGCTACATCAACAGCAAACAAACCATAGAGATAGAACTTGAAACTGCTTTATTGTGTCAAGTTTCAAAGAGCTAGCACAAACCGTGTTTGATTTTAGAGTTCCAAATACATGTATCCCTATAGGAGAAAACAGAGTGAAACCTAAAATGAAACCGGTTACTGCCAACGAACGGTTTCACCTAGAAGAACAAAATTTGGCGAGCCAAGTGGGATTGGTGTACTGATCATTACCTGAAAGATTCATCAAGATTGGGTGAAAAAGTGTGTGCTGAGATTTCAGGAAACTCGTAGTTTTTTGGAAGCTTGGCAGGCCCTTTCCATGAAAGTGATTTCCGCCAGTCTCTGCTTAGGCTGCATCAACAGCCAAACAAACCATAGAGATAGAACTTGAAACTGCTTTATGTGTGTCAAGTTTCAAAGAGCTAGCACAAACCGTGTTTGATTTAGAGTTTCCAAATACATGTATCCCTATAGGAGAAAACAGAGTGAAACCTCAAAATGAAACCGGTTACTGCCAACGAAACGGTTTCACCTAGAAGAACGAAATTTGGCGAGCCAAGTGGGATTGGTGTACTGATCATTACCTGAAAGTTTCATCAAGATTGGGTGAAAAAGTGTGTGCAGAGATTTCAGGCAACTCGTAGGTTTTTTGAAAGCTTGCAGGCCCTTTC